>NW_017534608.1:331344-408002 GCF_001853355.1 Bactrocera latifrons
AATATATGTGCGTGAAAATGTATCCATAATTGGTTTGGTTCCATTCAAAACAGATGAAAATACACTAGCATATATTTAGAATTTTGCAAAAAATAGCATTTTTTAAAGTGAATTTGTGGAAAAATTTGTGAACCGATTTTTATAAAATATTATTTAAAACAAAGTTCGATAATTTAAGCATACATGCGTGTTTCAAATTTTTCATTTGGTTTTCTCATTTAGGTACGGTGAGCCAAAATTAACCGGCGCGATACTAAACCCAACCCAGAAATTTCACTAAGCTGGGATGAAACCAGCGAAATCGAATAAAGCTATGGCGGTCTTAAGGCCTTACGGTCCACTAGCTGCGGCTCTTATGTGAAGAACTGAGTTTTTTCCTTATGATAAAGTCATTTAACGTTTTCGTATATTTTTATTATAATCATTACAGTTTAATATATGATTGTCCTTCCGAAGTACATATAGATCATTCGGCGATTTTTACAATGAGTGAAAATATTCAACAAAGCAGTTCTATTAAATTGTATGTGCGGAATGAAATTTCTGGTACCGAAACATTCAGAATGTTGGAAAAGACCTTCAGTTACAATTATTTGTCACGAACAATAGATTGGTAATAATTATTCAAAGAGCGTCGAGAACACGTTGACGACGAACCACGTAGAGACTGCCATCAAGAACAACTGATGATCAACACGTCAATAAAATGAGGGAATTGGGGATTGAGACTCGATCACTAATAATCAGGGATCTTGCTGACATCGTTGGAATATCGAAAAGATCAGTGAAAACTATTCTAAAAGAATATATTGGCTTAAGAAAAGTGAAAGCACAATTGTTTCCAAAATCACTAAATAAACATCGCATTAACGTCTGTGCAACAATGCTTTGCAACTACCGTATTATTACTGGCGATGAGTCGTGAATCTATGCTTACAACCTGGAAACAGACAATAAATGGGCCGTATATCGTGGCAAAGTTGAGACGAAGCCGAAAAACCACGTCAAAAATTAAGGTTATGTTGGCAGTTTTCTTCGCTCATCGAGGTATGGTGCACTCCGAATTTCTTTCGACCGACCAAACTGTCAACAAAAAATACTATTTGAGTGTTATGCGTCATTTGCGCGAAGCTATTCGTAAAAAAGGCCCGATTTATAGACCGACAACTCTTGGGTTTTGCATCACGATACTGCACCGTCGCCTACTGCATTGATTCTTCATGAATTTTTCACCAAATTTTCAACCAATATTTTCGCATTAGCCTTTTTAGTAGTACAAATTTTCTGTGACTTTTTCAAATCTTTATTCCACACTTCTTTGTTTAGCAGTATATTTTAATTTCTCCTCACAGTATTTAGACTGTCCTGTTCTTTTTAAGCATTTTCTTGCACTCATTGTCCAATATTCCAATTCAAAGAAGAAATCTACCTTCCACTGCATGCTCGGCTCCCTTGGCTGCATCGGAGGCAGCATGTGTCGCTGCTTTCAACATATCACTTCCGGCTGTGGCAATCATCGGGGTACTGCTGGCGCAACCCATTTTTATATATATATCCTTTTTTTTTTATTTACAGTAAAATTAAGAAAAATCTTATTTTGTGTTATTGAAATCACAGTTCGTTGATTTTATTTTCTATTTATTTATTAATTAATATTACTATTATTTTAAGTCGATTAACTAAACTTCCACTTTTAGTACCAACTCATTTGTAGATAGAAAAATGCCTTCAACTTAATGAAGATTCAAACGCGCCTCGGACGACAATGAAATAGTTTACGTCTGCTCCTGCAGGTGGTCACGAAATCGACTAAATCGCGCGTTTCCAGCACACAAATAATTAGTTGGTCAATTCAGTTGGCCAACGACAACCGCCACTTCGGCTGCCAGCGGAAGAGCGAAAACGGAGTTGGGAGAAAATAGGTATTTAAATTTCATATGGCGCAATAGATTAGGCGTACATACGCCTTGTTGAATAGTTGGTCGCACGAGCGCCCACTCGCCAAGTTGGCTTGGCGCAGTTTAATTGGCATTTGGTTGGCCACGGTGCGGCACTTCTACACACAAACACGCATTTTACTAAGCTCGAGGAAAATATGTACTCGCATTATTATAGTAAATTTATAAGTACCGTGTGGCACGTGCAACGTGAGGAGTTTCACCCCTTGATGAGGTAAACGCGCCATGTGACTTACATATTAGCGTGTGGTAATTGAATGTTTATCGAGTGGGATTAGGTGAGTTTTACCAGAATTCAAGGTAGGATTTACATTAACAAATGTGTAGAACGTGTAGTGTTGAGAACACATCCGAACCTATTCATAGCGCTGATTAGACAGAGATGAGTTAATACTATATTAAGTTGGATTTTTTATACTCAAGATATAAAGACATGACTCACAAATGTTCCCTGGACGATTGAAGTTCTTTCCTTCACTGCTGGACTTTAGATATACACTGAGAAATTCGATATGATCTTCATTCGTTCCTGTAATGGTTGTTGGTAGCTTCCCCCGGTAAACATCGCTAATACAATGTAACCTCTTGCGACACTGCATTAGCAATAATAACGAAACCTCGAAGCTTTTTGTGACGTTTTTAATTGAGTAAATAGAGTTCATGCTCTTTGAAGCTGTTTTCTGAAGTTCCACAAATCATATTTCCGGCCACTTTTTACGAATAACTTCACGCAAACGATGCATAACACTCAAATAGTATTCCTTGTTTGCAGTCTGGCCGGTCGGAAGGACTTTGGGGAGCACCACACCTCGATAATCGAAGAAAACGTTCAATATAACATTTATTTTTGACCTGCTTTGATGTGGTTTTTTGGCTTCGGCTCACCTTTACCACGATATTCGGCCGGTTTGTCGTCTGTTTTTGAGTCGTAAGCATAGATCCAAGACTCATCGCCAGTAAAAATAAGTTTCATGACATCCTGGTAGTCAGAAAGAGTTAACGCAACGCAGATTTTCGAAAAACTTGCGTAATTTGGAACCAATCGTGCTTTTACTTTTCTTAGGCCCAAATGGTCTTTTAAAATAATTTTTACTGATCCTTCCGAAATTGAAATTTAAAAGACTATTATTTTTTGTCCACAGTTATATATTAGGAAAGCACAAAAGAACAAATGTTTCTACAAATATCATTCCTATAATGCAATGTCTTCGTTCAGTCATTCTGTTTACCTTCATGTGCGACTCCACATCGATTACGAACAACCCCAACGCAGTATAGTGAGGTTGGCATTTTATTTGCGTTGAGAGCCGCACACGCCGCTTGTGGCATCTAACAACGTGTTGAACATTCTGCTGTGGAGCGTTGTAAGACGAGCGAAATTACAGCGCCGTCAAATGTCGGCTCACAGCGAAAGCGCAACTACAAATGGATTTTATGGCGTGTTTTGGAATTTTGCTACACATTTTTCAAGTGTTGTTGGTTTAGCCAGGCATAATAATCCATCAAACGAATGTGTCGAAAACATCAAAATTTGGAAGTGAGTTCATATTTTTAGCAGGGAAGAGTTGTTTTACTTTTATTAAAATCCGAATAAATTTATTATGCTCAGACTAATCATATTTTATTCGCTTTCAGCACGCAAAGGTTGAGATTAATGTTCCTGTTCGTTTTAAGTAGCAATTCTGACGGCAGTAATTCCATCGGCGGTGTGATTTAAGAGGTCCCAAAAATATAAATGTACATATGTATATATTTTTGCTTTTCCTGTTATTTATTAAGTGCTCTTATCAACCCGCACATATTTACTGTTGTTATTCTTATACTTTATTCGTATTTCTTTACTTATTTTATTGTAAATAGTTAACCGAAGGCTCTGACGAACAAGCCTTGAACTTTCCAAAAAAAAATTCTCAAAAATTCAGCATTTTGCTCAGAGATTATGGAAGTTTACAGTTTATTGCTAAAACTGTTGGCATTTCCGTCTCTAACTCCGCAAATCAGTTCAGCGGTTATGAAGTCCGACATACCCACATTTCAAGTATTTAAAAGAATGTAAATTCTTCGAAAGCTTAGAACAAATTCCGTACAACCAAAGCTCTGGATTCAAAACAGGAAATCACCCATTTAATTAATTGGTCAGTGGAATTTGGATTCTCTACTGAGTTCCATCTCAACTCACTGCTTAATACGAAGTGCCGATGAATTGCCTAGGCTAAGATTCAGGTTATATTTCAATCGGCTTTATAAGCAGTCGTCGTGTTGGTTACTTTCTTCTATTCACTACTCTTAGACCCGTACGGTTCATGTGCAATTGCGTTGATACTGTGAAGATCATACGCGAAGCATCCTCCAGGGCTAACAGAGCCGAGTGTGATATTATATTTCCAAAGTAAACAATTTTAGAGCGCGCTCTCTTTATGTGACTGTGGAACCGACTACCTATGACCGTGGTCATATAGAGCTTCCCTTACATTTGAAAAAGAAGCAAAAGGTGCGCCGACGGTTCGGAAAAGCGGACTTTTTCCTTTTTTCTAGGATGAGTTCACTCACATTTGGGTGCGTAAGTTGTCGAGGTCAGGAGCTCATTATTTATTGAAAAAATGGCAAAGTCATTAAAACGGAAAAAATCCACTACCAAAATTTTCCAAAAGAGAGTAGCAAAAATGAAACCACATAAGTGAGAGAGGCCCATTAATTGAAAACCTTCAATGTCAATCTTAAGTTTACACAGACACACGTACAGCTCACACATACAGCCACATTATGTGCCTTGCAACAGGAAAATTGGCACTATTAAGAAGTCACATAAGCAAATGAGGGTCTCCATTGCTTATCTATGGAAATTTCGGCAAGTCACAACACAGCTGCACTGCCCCTTGTCGCCTTGTCGCTGAGCCTCCAAGAGTTTAGTGTTTGGCACTCGTCACGCAAGGGTTACACTTGATTTTTTTTTTTTTTTTTTGTTTTACTTCAGCGTTGTGTACAATTTGCGAGTAACGGCGAAACGCCCACCAAGTGGTCGCAAACACATCATTACATTCACGCCAATCACTCGCTTCGGCCCCTGCAATGTTTTCGGGGGCGGCCAAGCACTCACCGCTCCTTCTAAGGACCCGAAAAACAACGGTGAAATAATAACTGTGGCAGTCTTTTTCCGCGGCAAGTTGAATGGCCGTTTTCAAGGTAGAACAAAAACAACAAAGCGCTGCAAAGAGAGTAAAAATAGCAACAACAGCAAATTATTCATAAACCTGTGCACCGCTTGTGCGGCAATGACGTTGGCAATGGCAAGTGTCCCTTAACAGTACTCAGGATATATGTATATATGTGTGTGCGTGTGCAGTCGGACGTCGTTCACAACACTACTTAAGGTAAGCATGCCAATTTGATTGTGGACAACACGGCTATTTATGATATGAAACTTTGATTCACGCAGAGCAAAAGTGAGCAAAGCGGAAACTCAACTCTTAACTCATTCCACACACACACACGAATTTAAACGCATAGATGTATGTGTGTATATGGAGAGCTAATTGCTGCTGTGTTCGTTTGCCGGTTAAATTGCCGGTGTCTATTTCTGTCACTTCGGTAAAACCGATTCAAGGCTCCCCGCTGTCAATTTAGCGAACGCTTTTGTTGCAAACAATTTACTTAGCATTTGTTGTTGTTGCGGAAATGAAGTTTTATTTAGGAGCTTGTGCTTTGATTGCGCGTCATTTTGTGCGAAACAAACTTAGTGGAAGTAAAAGCCAAATAAAAGGCAACAAATTGCTTTGTTGTACATTTTAATTCGATAAAAAAAAATGTTGGATGAGTCGCGTAGCCGCGTTTCCGCTCATTGCTTGCAACATCGTGGATTCAGTTCATAAACTTTCTGAAAAACCTGCTCATTCCTTGGACTTCATCGACCAACGTAGAAATGATTTAGAAAGGGTTCCTTCAGATAAGTAATTAATATTTTATAGAGAAGAAGTAATATCTCACTACAAAGGACAAGATAACAGGAATTAAAACCCACCAAGGCATTTGGACCCACCATAATCTGAATTCCACAAGCTTTTGCAAATTTGAAAATCTAAGTTTTTGCGAGACAACTTATTCGGATAGAGACAGCTCGGTAGGTATACAAAAATGAGGATTGGAACACACAGGATCTGCTCGGCGCAGAACCTATACTTCCAATATATTCAATAATGCAAAAATATTTGCTTCCGACTTACTTCCTACTTTGTTATCCAAACTCCTAGCCAGAGATCAGAGCTCTCCCAGTTTTCCACTCTGGCGCATTCAACCACTTAAATACTCTGTATATACGCTAAGAGAGCACACAAAGCATAAATATTCGTATATTCTTAAATTCACTCGGTTTTGAGCTGGCAAAATAAAGGTGCATTAAATTTAAGTGCATTCAACAAAGAATCTTAAAATAGCCTACAAACGTTGATGCCTTATGTTACGGTAGTTTGCTTCAAATACATTCAACGCCAGCTAAGCTATAATGACCGACCTTGAAGGTCAGGGGGGGAACATGAAAAGCCGAGAAACACTTGAGACTGTTGTAACAACGAAACAACGAAACAACGGTACATACGTGTCAGCTAATAGTTCAGGCCAGTAAAAACCGTTTTGGTGAGATATACACACATGCACATGTTTCTTTTGTGTCGCAAAACGCATGCATCAAGTGGCAAGCAAGGGCTAACGCAGCGCCGGAGAGCAATCGACACGCACAGCTGAGTGGGATGAGTGTGTACTCGGATTTTCTGACCAACAGTTAGCTGAAAATAAGCTATTGTTGCGTTGCCGTTGCGCAAGTAAATAAGCTTTTCGATGAAAGTATTGCTAGCATTTAACTTTTTTTCCTGCTTCAAGAGTTTCGAGTTTGTCCACATATTGTTTATTTCACACTTAAAGTAATACTTCTTGACTGACAGGTGTTATGACTTGAGTATGTCCAGCATGGACAGAATGTACAGTGCTCGCCACAATTGAGCGATACATTTTGCAAAAACAACAAGAAAAAATGTTAATCGAATCTGTCATGCCCTTAACAATTTCTTCGGAGATCGCATCATTTCCTTAGCCAATAACCCATGCCAAACTTTGTGAAGTCATCTCGCCAAAAGAAAACTCTTTCCATACAGCCCCTTTATTCGGATCGCTCAATTTTGTATGGCGGCCCGATATCGGCGATACCGACAAGTGAGCAGCTTCTTTGAGAGGAAAAGGCGGTGCCAAATTTCAGATCGATATCAAAAAACTGGAAGACTAATTCGAATATATAACGACGGATGGGCGGACGGACAGACAGAAGAATGAATAGACGGACATGTCTAAATTAACTTGGTTCGTGACGCTGATCATTGTATATATATATACTTTTAAGGGACTTGCATTGCTTCCTGAGGTCGATCCCTTCTTTCAAACGGACCTCCAATTTATGAAATGTATTTATTGTCCGTTCAATCGGCAAAAACTTTAAATTTCTTTAGATTATTTATTTAGATTAGGACTAAAGGTGGGATCACTTTTTGACATCTTCAAGAGGCCTTTCGAGAGCTTGATAAAGTCATTTCTTTCCACACCAACTTTCTCATAAGTTTTCCAAATCCAACGTTTCTATAATCGCTATGCCGATATTTATAAAATTTTAGTACAACATCAAAGATCTACCAGCATGAATGATTAAATCTCAACTCGTTATACATACTGGCTATTTTACTCCCCCCCTTAATTTCCAGGTGGCCATTTGTTGCATACCGAATTTTTATTGATTGGTTTGTTTATAACACAAATCGGCATTTAATTTGTTTGCGCTGAAGGATATTGAACTCGCTGTTTACCATGTAAACGTATGGACTCCCCCTCCACATCCCGGTAAGCCATTGTGGAAATACAACAAACGTGTATTTGAATAAATTTGACCTTTGCCTCACCATGAGTATCATATACATATTTACAAACATAAATACATATTTAAAGACATAACTTCCACCGAAGAAATTTAGATTCAATAAATGATTTGGAAAAATAGTTACCATTTAAATCGCCAACTCTTGAAAAAATAAAGCATGGAAGTATAAAAGCAGTGTCGAAAGTAATTGAACTACCAATAACGTGAAAACATCTCATAACGATTTCGACTGATTAGAAATTGCTGAAATAATCGATAAATAAATGGACGATTTCTATAGGTTGTGCTTTCACTATTCCTTTAATGCAACATTGGCGTTTTCAGTTTTAGTCTTTCCTTTCACATTCTTCGCAAAATGTAAACAACAGTACTATCAGCTGGTCAAAGGCAAAATCGGTACAAAGGAGTATACAATTATTGCAAACACGGTAGAAGTGTACCATGCTTGCAAATTTTCGACGGTAGGAATGGGAGACTGTGAATCACTTTAAAGTGGACCAAAAAATTAAAAGGATCTGCAATACCAAGTGCTTGATAAATTACCAATTAATTTAAACATTTTTAAAAGAACAGTGGAAAAATGCGAAATTAGACGGGAAGCGTGAAAGTAAATAAATTATTGTTTGCAGTACTGCGAATTTGCTGGGACAAAGAATATATTTTTTGATAAAATAATATATTTAAAAGAAGGTAAGAAAAGACAACGTTATGTTTTCTTTGAATGTTGCTGTCACTGCAAAAGTTGGCGTCCCAATGAACAATTTTTGTGTTTAGAAAAGTCGCAATGTCTATAACAACGTTACATCGATTTTGTACCAAACTGAGAACACGCGTTGCACATTCTATTCGTTAAATAATCGCTTTGTTTGATTATTCGTATAAATTTGATTCCCAGTTGAAACCAGATCTGTTGAACTTTTTGTACATATGTAAGCATGTATTAATATAAATTATCATTTAGCGTCAACATGCCCAGCTCGTTGCTATTCGCCACCAATAGCGAAGGTCGTGTCTACACGCTGTCAACAAATTCAGCGGCTTGGCGTGAATTTCCCTATCTGGGTTTGGAGTTCAAGAAGATCGCGGCAGTACCGCACTTTGTCTGGGCTATTGGCGGTGATCGACAGGTGTATGTATATGTGTATGGCTTGGATGTGCCAATACGCGTCAAAGAAGAGTCCTACGAAAACGAGCGTTGGCTTCCTATTGAAGGATTTTCAAAAAAGCTATTACCTACCGATCGCTACAAGTATTCTTCAGTTGATGGCAGTGTAGAACGTAATATCGACAAGATAAGATTGCCTTCAATGGCCTGGCAGTGGGATGGGGAATGGCATTTGGATCTAGATATGGATGGTCAGCAGTTGAACGAAGAAGGTTGGATGTATGCGTTAGATTTTCCTGCTACATATTCGGTGAAGAATTCATGGAACTCATATGTGCGACGGAGGAAATGGGTGAGTTGATGAATTGAAAGCCTAATAATTTTGTTACTAAGAATATTAATTTTTAGGTACGTTTCCGACGTTATAGTGCCCTGAATAGTTGGTGTGCGGTAGCGCCATTACATAAAGACCCCACACAAGAACCGTTCATCGATGTATGTGTAGGCGGAACAAACGTGCCAAACGCCGCTTCGGGCACAATGATCGTGTGGGCTATTACAGCGCATGGAAGGGTGTGTTTATTTTACCCGTTGTGATTTTAAAAATTCTACAAATAGTTATTGTTTTTACTTTTTGGTGCAATCAGGCAATGTTTCGCACGGGTGTCAACACTTCTGCTCCGGAGGGTCTCCGATGGAATGCTATAAACACACCACCGGGTTGTGAACTGGCGCAAATTAGTGTCGGTCCGACGGGTCTCGTATGGGCTGTGCTCTATAATGGACGTGCCATTGTACGTACCGGAGTTACGCGCGAGAATCTTTCGGGTGAAGCCTGGTTGGACGTTAAACCACCAGTCAGCAGCAACGATGCTGCAGGTAATCTAAAAATTACTCAGGTGTCTGTGGGTACCGACTCTGTCTGGTGTGTAACTAACGACAGCCACGTATGGTTCCGACGCGGCGTCAAAGGCGAGGCAGCTGGCATAAGCGAAGACGCCGCTATCGGCAGCGGCTGGGTGGAGTTGATTGTCAATATATCTTCAATCTCGGTGGCGCCTAATGATCAAGTTTTCGCCGTCGGTTCAGCAGATCGCACGCTATACTTTCGCTCAGGTGTGTCCGCTTCCGATCCGACAGGCAAACAGTGGCGCCAAATACAGTGTTCCATGCAGATAAGTCGCACTTCCAGCTCAATGTCGATTGTGTCGCGCCGTAGTGGCAGCGGTTCCACGCCTGGTTCAAAACATCAGAGTTTCTCAAACCTTTATAGCAAGGATAAGGAGAAAGGCGTAGTGGAGACATGTGCACCAATTGAAAATATGCCGGCCAGTCCGGCCTCCACGAATAGCAGCACAGCAGGAGCGGCAGCTGCACAGGCGCGACTCAAAGGTGACATTTGGAAATACTCAACCGATTCACCACCTAATATCGGTAGCTTAAATTTGAATGAGCGCCACAAGAAGCGTACCTCGGCTATGCGTGAACATGCCACCCACGCATGCAGCGCACCCGCAACAGAGGTGGTGACCGAAATATCAGGCAAACACTTTGAAACGCAGCTCAAGAATCCACGTGCGTGGTCGCCTGTGCGTAGCGTTGGCTCAATTGTCGGCACTGAGGCACACCCTGAAAGCGATTCAGCGGTATTCGAGTCGGATTCAACACATCACGGTTCAGATGCATTTCTAGGCGAGGATGAAGATCACGCTGGCTCACAGTTTTGGACCGAATGCGAGGTGATGTGGAGTTGTGTGGCAGCAGGCGCTGTGTGTGTCGATCCGACGAATACGCCAAACTGGTTTAATGAACAAGCGTCTGCCAATGGTAAAGTGGACGTGGATGCCGTATGGCGCAAGGATATTATTGAGAAACTGCAAAAACAAAAGGAGTTGCTGAAAAAATTGAAACATCCAGAAAAATACGAGAAATCCGTCGAATTAACTTCATGGATTAAATCGGCCGAAGCACGTTATCAACGTCCCGGTGGTGAATTCGAAGACTGTTTAATAGAATTGGAATGGGTAAGTGGTGCAACCGGCGCTAATACTAGTGCAGATGCTGGCAACACCAGCACCGATTCCGATTCGGGTACCTTCACAGTGCTCAATCCCGATGGCGTCACTACAAAAATCCAATTTTCGCTCGCCAACATCACGTGCGTGCAATGCTGCAGTGAGCCAAGTGCACCGCGTATTGCCTTGCACGCACCACGCCTACCAGCCAACTGTTCACCGATCAAGTTGCAATTCTCCAGTGACGCCGAAATGGAGGATTGGCTTTCTCACCTCAGTTCGGTTTGCTGTCAGATCAATGAGGTGCTGGGCAAACCGGCAAACAACGCTATTTGGATCACCAGCGAACTTGGAGAAGTCTTTGTTTTCGATCCACTCAATATGAAAGCGAACCAGCTGGATAAGGAGCGAAATTGTTATGTGCAGAAATTTGATGTAAACACAATGGAAACGCCTTACTACAATACACTCTCCAATGGGTCGGTGCACTTCTAGTTTTTTCCCCAATAATTATTTACTTTTTTTTTTTTTTTGTTTCGTTTTTTTAAGCATGCCCTTTGGCACGGAACTGGAGATATCTGGTTGTGTCTACGATGATGCTGATCAAATACGCTTTGATTTGCAGTGTCATCCAAACATAAAGACGCGTCCCAAAGTGGAAAAATTCCGTGTGATTGCAATGCACATAAATCCAAGGTAAGGCGTATTTATTATTTCATGATTGGGTGTGTGCAGTGGCAATTTTTAATTTAATTCCGTTGCTTTTAGATTCAATGAGCGCACCATAGTGCTTAACAGTATGAACGACTCCGAATGGCTGGATGAAATACGCAATGACAACATGGTGTTCGCGCCCGGCGCCACATTCACATTACGCATCAAGTAAGCACATACCGTTATAAACTTTTCATTGACTTTTTCTACATTTTGCTGCATTTTGTATGCAGAGTTTTGGAGAAGCATTACCAGTTGTTTGTGAACAACACACACTTCGCCGACTACAAATACCGTACAGATCCGGCCGCCGTCACCTGCCTCTACGTTAGTGGGCGTGTAAAGCTCTTTCATATCGTCTATCGTTGTCCTACGTTGATAATCTCCATGCAGGAGATGTATTGGCGCCAAATAGGTGGTCACATTAAGCGTGTATTTACATGTTCTGCCGGCGTCGTGTGGGGAATTTCGTGCGACAACACTGCCTGGGTATATAACGGCGGTTGGGGTGGCCAGTTTCTGAAAGGGCTTGAGGGTGGCACTGGGAAAATTAACAATATGGTCGATACGCACACTTACTATGTGTACGAGAATCAACGCTGGAACCCCATTAGCGGCTTCACTACGAAGAGTCTACCCACCGATAGGCACTTGTGGAGCGATGCTAGTGGACGCCAAAGACGTAGCAAAGAGCACACGAAACTCTTATCCACACACTGTGAATGGATAACGGATTGGATGGTAGACTATAATATACCCGGAGGTGCTGATAAAGAAGGTTGGCAATATGCAATTGACTTTCCAGCCACATACCACGCTCAGAAAAAAATCACTGATTGCGTACGTCGTCGCCGTTGGTTGAAAAAGTGCCGTCTAACCAGTAGCGGCCCATGGCAAGAGTTGAGTCATTCAAAGATTTTAGATGCCGCTTTGCAAGTGTTCGACAACGATGTGGATAGTGCCAATAGTTTAGGTGATTGGGAAGATTTGCCGGTATGCGCTTGGGCAGTGGCATCCAATGGCGATGTGCTAATACGACATGGTGTAACGCAGCTAAATCCACGCGGTGAAAGTTGGGAGCATATACCGAGCGAGCAACCGTTGATTGGAATTAGTGTGGGCCCGTCTGGGCAAGTGTGGACTGTCGGAAGGAATGGCATGATTTATTTCCGTTATGGCATTACAAGGCACAATCCATTAGGTATGTAAGCATGTTGAAAATTATGCAAAGTACATGTTATATTTGCAATATTCGACACAGGTGACGCTTGGCAAATGGTGGAAGCGCCTTCGGGTGTAACATTCCGTACGGTTGCTGTGGGGCGTGCGGGCATTTGGGCACTTGACAACCACAACCGGTTGGCTGTGCGCAAAGAGATCACTAAAACGTTCCCCGAGGGCTCACATTGGCAGTTCTTGCCGAATATGCCGAATATTCCGCCACATACGGAAACTCATATCGGCTTTAAGTCGGTTTCAGTGGGCGCCGAGGTCTGGGCGATTGCACTGAATGGTGTCGTTTGCCAACGCTGTGGCATTACAAAAGAGAATCCCGCCGGTGCAGGATGGAATCTGGGCATACCGGTTTGTACAGCTTTTCTATTATCTATGGGAATAGAGGATGCACAAAAATATTACCTCTTGACTTTATTGTTTCTTTCAGGGCCAATGGCAGCATATATCTGCAGAGAGCTTCTCTTAATAATTTTGGAAAGTCATTCCTTTAATGTGTAACTATTCCCAAAGATTCAGTGTTCCAATAATTTCTTTACTTTCAAATTTTTGTTCAATTAAATCATTTTTTTTTTTAATTAATCATTATCTTTTGTTATATTGCCTGTAAGTCATTCGAGCGCATTTTTTCCCAGCTTATATATATTATATGTAACTTAACCATTCCATTGCAGCTTCATTCTAATCTAAGCTTTAATAAAGTATTGTTTTGTATTTAAATTTATGTATTTCCTTACATATAAAGTATTTGCTAATTATATAAACTAAAAACTCGGATTTTTATTTTGCTAAAAAAAGGGAAGGTAAGTCGGTACTTTCAACACCAATATTAAAAAAAAAAAAATTTAAAAAATAGATAAGATACAATTTAAAAAAAATAATTGTTAAAATTTGTATTTGTTTCGTTTCCAAACCGGTTCGTTTCAATTAGTAACATACAATTTATGGAAGGTTGGCAGCTCTCATGAATGTCAAAAGTGACTAACCCAATCAGAAGAATTATTACAGTTTTACTCGTGTGGATTTTTCCTCTAATATTTTGTTATAAGGAAATAATAAACAATAATTAATATAAAAAATAATGGCAGATAATGATTTAGACGCCTTGCGTGCTGAGCGTATGGCTCAATTACAGCAACAATACGTGAGTATTTCTGTGACCAAAAAGCTTAGGGTCATTGAAACAGGTGCCGGCAATTGGCGCAGGGATTACGGGGAAGATCAAATTATATACTAAAAATATATTATGAAAATATGAAAAGACAACTATCCTTTTGACTTTGATCTACCTAAACGGAAGTAACACAATTTTATAACGGGGAAAAGCTTGTCAGCTATCATTTCGTAACATTTGTTATGCTAAATGAACAACTTCCTTGCCTTATCTATTATTAATTCATGATTTCTTTTGTTAATTTTTAGGGTAGCAGTGATGGTAACAATGCCGAAAAACAACAGGCCCAACAGGAGCAAATGCGCCAACAAGAGGAAATGAAGCACTCCATACTTTCGCAAGTGTTAGACCAACAGGCACGCGCACGACGTATGCATATTATTTTCAACATTCTTTACACATTCTATTATTATTTTTTGTTTACAGTAAATACTTTAAAAATCAGCAAACCGGAAAAGGCCCAAATGTTTGAAAATATGGTGATACGCATGGCCCAAATGGGGCAAGTGCGCGGTAAGCTTGATGATGCGCAATTTGTCAGTATATTGGAGAGCATAAACGCTCAAATGCCACAAAGTAAATCAACAGTTAAATATGACAGAAGGCGTGCTGCCATAGATTCAGATGACGATGATGACTATGGCTGCTGATTGTACGCTTTCGACAAAAGAATGAAGGAATCTGCGATGCCAGATAGTAACAAATACTTATTTTGTAAAATGCAGAACTTTCATAGAGCAGTAGCACACTTGCGACCATACGACGTTTACAAAATTTGTTTAAGCTAATTAATTTAATATTTAGGCATTTTTTAAAGCACAATACGATTTGAAAGGTGCCGTAAAGTCTATTTATTTCTGCTTTCACTAACATTTAAAAATTGCTGAGAAATTTACTTGTCCTAATGCTAACCTCTATTACGTATAATGCTAGAAACATAGAAAGAATAAACTTAAATAAAACTTTTGTGAATTATTTTAATTAAGACGAAATATAAAATATATAAATATGGAATGACCGCTATGATGAATGAAATATAATTATCTCAAATGATCCTAATTTTGATCCAACTGATTACTTCAAAAATGCTCGTCCATACACACTACACAGATTTATTTTAAATGACGTTGTTTGGGCATCAACTAAGTATCCATAAGTTAATATATATGACAGCCACAAATTATACTATAAACCGATACAATTAGACTAGAAATATAAATAAAAGCAATAAACATTGTTCCAAAACACTCTAAAGCATATGACACAGCATACTGCACAAAGTTTACTCGGTTTTCTCGTGATCATCGTCTTCATCCGATGCCACAAAGCAATCGCCACAGAAGGCGGAATATAAAATAAGCGATAAAAAGCCACAGGGTAAGCCCAAGATAACAGTCGTAAGTACGGGATTGCCCTTCCACATATCACTTAAACCTTTCCTGACCTCGAATATTGCACGCCGGACACGCACCAAAAGAGTGTCACCACCAAGTGGAGTAGCACTTTCGTTGTGAATGGATTCGAGGAAGACATGAAGAGCTTGAGGTGTCATTTTAAGTGGTTCATCGTCTGGAATGTAATGTTCTTGAGTGGTAGAGTTAATCACAAACAAATGAGGTGTGGGCGGCATATCCAGTACGATGGAATGCGCTATGCCAGGATCACCAATCTAATAATAAATAAACATGTTTTCATTACATATTGCATAGATGTTAATCCATAAAAGAGTTACCCAGGCGAATTGAAATTTATCATGGTACCTATCTCGATGCTTACGTATAACACCTTCGACCATATCACGGAATTCTAACTCATGTGTAGCAACTTGATTCAATTTATCTTCTTCTACAACTGCCACAACTAAATATTTTTTCGTTTTCATTAATTGATTCATATTGAAACGGGTAATTTTTGGGAATGTTACAAATCTTTCGACATTCACCCAATGATGTATAGTGTCGTTAATCTCCGACACATCCATTTCGTGGGCTACATGTGCAAGTGGATATAAGTGGTGTTGCTCTTCTTTGTAAACAACTACAGCAGGCAAGTGTTCAAATTCGAAATGCTGTGCTGCTAAATCCGGTGTGGTTGCGTAGAAGAATCCGTGTTCTTGATAGTTTTCCGCTGCTGCATAATATGATTCCCACATCACACCCTCCTGCTGGCCAATAAAAATGAAGAATATTGTATGTGAGCCCTTAAGCATATCGATACTTTCGGCTCGAGTCACCAATTGTACCGGAGGACCGCTCATGCGCAGCGCATAGTCAACTAACTCCTCTTTGACGCGATCGCCTTTATATATATACTTTGCGCTTCCTTTTATGAACATTATGGTTGGATAGGCACGAACCTCCATCTCACGTGCCACATGTGGGAAGCGAGTGCAATCTACTTTTCCTACACGGATACTCAATCCATGTAATTCCTGTGCAACCTGCCCGAAAATGGGTTCTGCACGTTTACAATAACCACACCAGGGCGCATAAAACATGACCAGCCATTGGCCTTGATTGTATACTTCCAGAAAACGGTCGCTCAAATCAAGCACACGCGCAGCTTCAACATTGGCGGCATGAGTAAGGGGAGTTGCGAAAACGGCAAGCAGCACTTAAAAATTGTCAAACAAAAAATTGATATTTTTCTAGCCATAGAGAGCGAAACTTACTAAATAGCGGCTTCCATAGCAAAGTACTCCTCTCAGCACGGTTTGTGTAAAACCAAAGCATTGTCGTAAGTTATTTATGGATTTGTTTATAATTATTACAGTGATACCAAATATTAGGAACCAATTTTAATAGAGTATAAATACACTTATTGCGCCATATTGATAATTATATATCATGTGATTTATAAAATGCTAAGTTGATTAATTACTAATTCAATTAGTTTTATCCATTAATCTAAAATATATGCGTGAAAATCAGTTGAAGTACTATGGGATATACAAAATGAAAACTCTTGCAGCTGTCAAATGAGATTTGACATCTTCCTAGTTTTGCAATACTCTGTGGGTATTCGGTTTTAATTTTTTCAAGAACTTAGCATTACATGAGTTTAGATAAGCATAATTTTATGTGTCTGCTAATTGTGTATATAAATAATTCGTTTAAAACATTTGGCATAATATAACATTTTTATAATATTAATTTAAACTGAAACATGGAAAAATTTAAGTAACCAGATTCTACATAATAAATATCTTTTTCCAACAATACACCTCTGGGGATATGCCAACTGTCATACTGTTTCTTTCCAATCGTTCCCGATGTGAGTGCACGTGTGACATTTTGTTTATCATTTCAACCGCATTTAATTTTAGATTTAATTTTTAAAATAGAAAGAATTCGTTGAAAATAAAAGATGAATGGAGGAAATGCTCAAGTCGGGCGCACAAAAACACATAATGTGCGTTTTTATAATCTCACGCCGCGATCTATACAAAGTATGGCTTATAACAAGGTTTGGCACAAGTTAGCAATATCTAGGTGAATATAACCACATTTTGAAAAGGTGCATTGCGATTTGAATATTTTCTTATTATTATTAGAAATGATGGATCTATTGAAATTTGGGATATGCAACATGCCTCCTATTTAGAAAAAGCTATACCAAAATCGCCTGGAAACTCCGTAGAGGGTATGGTTTGGGCTGGTGAGCGTTTATTCTCAGTTGGACTTACTGGCGAATTGGTAGAATGGGATTTACTATTGCTGAGGCCCCGACGTAAGCAGTTCGTAACTGGAAATGCCATATGGTGCATTGATGTAAACTCCACCGGAACAGAGTTGGCCGTCGGGACAGAAGAGGGTTACATCAATATATTTGACATAGACAGCGATCAAATGCAATACAAACAACTATTTGATAAGCAAGAAGGTCGTGTGTTGTGTTGTAAATTTGATCGTACCGGCGAATTTCTGGTAACTGGTTCATTGGGTGCAATACGAATTTGGGATGTGAAGAGTGGCCATGCGTTGCATAAAATGACAATTTCGCGGGTGGAAAAGAAAAAAGAGGTGATTGTTTGGTCATTACAAGTGCTAAGTGATTTCACAATTATTTCGGGTGATTCACGTGGTCAAGTCTCAGTTTGGGATGGTAAGCTAGCAACACATTTGGAATCACATCAAGTGCTAAAGGCAGATGTACTGGCGGTAGCTGTAAATGAAGAAGAAAATTTGCTAATGTGCTCAGGAATTGAACCAATAATCAGAATATATGCCAAAACAAAAATTAAGCGTGAGGAAATGGAGTATTATTGCTGGGTAAAATATCTGCAGAGAAGTGTACACGATAATGATGTGAAAGCGCTCGTATGTGCAGGTGACCGTATTTTCTCTGGTGGTATGGATGGTTATTTAGGAATATCCTCGGCTTCAAAACGTAGTTCCACAATATCTAAGTATGGTCCATTCCTTAAGGTAAGAATCAAAATTGAAATACCTAATTACATTTGACACTTTTGAAGTTATTTCTTAGAATCCATGCGTTGCCGTATCAAATAAAAATCGCCTGTTACTACTTCGTTATACAAATTATTTTGAAGTGTGGCGTCTTGGTTCTACGGGCGGCAGACCACAGCTAGTAGCACCAAAGAAAAATGAAAAAGAACAAAAATCAAAAGAGCACAGGATGCTTGCTTTGAATACCCCACCGGAGAAACTATTGGAATTCAGAAGCAAAAATGATGAACCAATTATTTGTGCCACCATCTCCCCTGACGGTCAGTGGTTATGCTACTCGACCCAAAAGAGTATCAGACTTTTCCGGTTTCTACCATCAGTTTCAGGGAAAAATGACACACAACTTGCCCGCGTCAGAGGCCTGCCAGAGCAGTTTGTAACTGCCTCCCACATAATATTCAGCAGCGATTCGAAACGCCTTTTCCTTTTACAACCTACTACCCGTCAAATAAACATATTTTCAATAGTTAAAAATGGCAGCACTGACCTAGACTTCGTTGAAAGCATTGAAACAAGTAAACACATAAAAGACGTTGTAAATATATTCGCCGTATCGGAATGTGGTACATACATAGTAGCAGCAGGTGCAGATCGCACCATTGCGGTATGGAGAATATTTGAGGGTAAACATTTCAAACATCATCTCAACATGCCGCGTTACTCGGCCATTACAACGGCTTTAGCAATTCATGCGCACGAACCCAGGCTAGTGGCAGCCTTCTCTGATGGGAAAATAATTGAATATGATCTAGAAGAAATGTGTTTTACGTGTTCGGAACGAGAGTATTTTGTCGAGAATGCCGAAACGCATTGCGTTTCAAATATGTTATTGGATAGCCGCAATTCCAAAAATATTGTACTGCATAACGATACGTATTTATATGTGCTGGAGAAAGTTGCGGACACGAATGGCGAAACCGAATACGATAATGACGCTTCGGAACCAACGGGCAAGATGGTTGGAAAGAAATTGAAGCGTGCTGTGAGTGACAGTAAAGTAAGCGGCCTCCGCTTGAAGTTTAAAAAATCTTATGAGGTAAATGAACTGGAGACATTTTTCGTATAAATTAATTAATGAAAACTTTCTTTTCTTTTCAATTTATGCACATAGCACCTAATATCGCTCAGTTGGCTCAGTACGGATGAATTGGTCGCAGTCGGTGTCAATCCTGTCACATTAATTGAACAATTACCGGACGCTTTTAAGCAAAAGAAATTCGGCACTGCTTAGTGTAAAGTGTACATAAAGGTGAAATTTTTGATTTCTTATTGTAAGAAATTAATATTGTTTTAATAATAGTGTATTGTTAAGGCTACAAATTAAATTTAAAATAAAAAATATATGTATGTATATATTTAAAATTATGGTTAATTGTGATACTCCTCTCTTTGATACCCTAAACAAGCACAGCTTTGTGCAATATGAATGGTTTTGCTGTGTTTGTGTTCCAATGAGTGCTGTCATTTTGCAACTTTTCATGACGACACTTGTTGTATTTCTGTGCATGCGAAAATTTTCGACTATGAAAGCTTCCTTTCAACTATCACCACTATCAACTATTTTTTGTTGTGATTGCATCGTTGCTTTTTTGGTTAAACACGTCTAGTCAAAGTCTAGACCGCCACGCGCATGCCAAACAAAATGTGACAGCAACAATAACCATCCCCTAACAAAGTTGCAAAAGTACTAACAGACAAAAGAAAATAAGGATTGAAGGCAGAGGAACGTCATCGCGCATGTGAATTGCATGAATGCACGCTAAAAATAAGCCCTTTAGCGTTACTATGACGGCGTTGCACAATCGTTTACATATATGCAAATAACTATTTTGCCTTCACTGACTGCCACATACAAGAATATGTGGAAAAATGGATTTATGGAAATTATAGAATGTGAGATCAGGCTATAGAAAGCTAGTTAGTATGTTTTTCTACGCCTTATAAAGCTAATGCTAATAAAAGTTCCTTATACAACAGTATAAAGTGGTCGGTAGTAATTTACTCACCCGTATTGTATGCTCGCATCTGGCATTGCGAGCTATGCCTTCAAAATGGCTTTTGATCACTAGTAACAGTAAATTAAAATCGCAATCATTTGCGCCGGAGCAAAGCACTCCTCATTCAATTTTTCATTTGCATATGTGCATATGTGTATTCACTGAGGTATATTATTATAATAGCCAACATTGTGGGATCAAATTCATTTACTTATGTAACACATTATAAACTCACACAACATACATAACAACATATGTATATATAATATACACAAAAAATTATTTTATGAAAAAATAAATATTATTTTTCAATCACCAATTTTAGAACTTGTTTAAACGGAAACTGACAACTAAGGTTTGGCGGCGAATTGCAGAGTTGCATTGATCTCCAAAAACATGAATAATTCACAATATCTTTTTCGCCGCTAATTTATAAATAGATATTTTAGAAATAAATGATTGAAGTGCAATGAATATGGGTGTTACATCATATATGTACGTATGTACTTATGTATTATATTCTCTCTATATTTTATATACTACCAAATATCGAAAATTTATATTTTCTTACATAATACGTTATAATATATAAAAATCCAGTGGAACATTATTTCTGTCAGAATTACTATTATTTACTTCATCAAGACCTTTTTTATCTTTCATGTACTCGAAACAATAGAAAAATGTTGTAAAAATTTACTTGTTAATTATGCTGAATATTATTTCGGACATATTCAAATATTCTTCTGATCTTTAAGTTATAATTGCTTATGATTGCGTGTTTCCGAATCGGAAGTAAACATTTTTCTGTGCAATATTCACAATAGAAAAATTTTAAATTCGTTTAAATCGAGGCGAATATACGTTGAATTCGCCTTCATTCAAATTGCCGCATACAACTCTGGGTGTTATTGCGCTTTCGCGCCACAATGATCGTTTTCTGTCAATTTCCGTCTTCGTGTGTGTAAATATTTGTTAAAAATTAGAAATCATAATTTCAAAAAATCATTGTTCTAACAAATGTATTCGAATGAAATAAGTTGGTAAAACTTGTTAACTAATAAAGGCAATGGAATAAAGGGTTCCGTCTGTGTTTACATTGTAGCTTTGCGACGGCAAGCCTCTGCCTCAGATGGAAAGTGCCCTTGACTGGATGGGCTGATCATTATTTCATTGCTTAGCCATCTGCACTCCCAAAATTAGAAAAATCAATGCAACATCTCGTAAAGTGGTAAGATGGATAAAAATACTGGAATTCACACTCGCATACACATATAACCCGTAAGAAAATTTTCGACATAATAACAGTCTGCTTTCCGTTTATAAAAATCAGAAGCATGTTTTAGTTCATTTTTAAATACGCCTTGTTATTGTTGTTGTTATTGCAGCAATACATAAATTTGTGGCCGCCGCCGTCGCATGTGCTGCAGACAGCTTGACGCTAATGGCATCGCGCAACATATCAACGAGACGATCTTCTGGCGAGACACAACAACAACATAAGCAGGTCGGTTTATTTGTTTATTCTTATTTTTTATATTAAAATAAAATGCAACCATTCGTCGTGGCTGTGACAACTAATCAGTACACATATACGCACACACATGCGTGAATGCAAATCCGCGCACATGTGTGTGTGCATACACCAAACAGTCGCGCGTCTCCCCATTTGTCTCGGCAACGAATTGTGACAAATTTATTTGGTTTATTTATTGCCTGAACTGTGAAAGATTTACACGGCAATTTGGCAAATGTACAAAAGTTTGCTTGTGTGGCATGCAACATTACTGCGACGGCTAGTGCATAGCTATTGCAACTGAGTTGCTGCCCCTGTTACATTGTTCGGATGGTGCAACATTTCACATGTTGCATTGCATCGCTAGGTGTTCGGCGCGTCCTGCACTCGCCGGCCAAGGAAAACAATGGCTTTTCGTGAATTTTTATTTATAGTTTCGCTGCACGTTCCTCCCTTCATTTACCGCGGTGGTGGCGGCACATTTTTTAACATTAAATAGATTTTTCTTCATTTCCTCTTTTTTATCCGCTATTTATTTGAAAGAAAGAAACGCCAAGGTGGGTTGATGCTGAAAGTTCAACTCGGTGCAAGGAAAACGAGAAGGTCGTTTTGAGGTATTTTTACCAAGCGATAACACGGCGATTTATATATTATTCACACACTCGCTATACGAGTATAGTGGCCTCACTCAATTTTCATTTACTATTAGCCAGCTTGCAATTGATTCTCATGCCTTTTTCACACATTCCATTTTTCCTTGGGAAACTGGTTTACTGAAAGAATATTCATTATAGTCTGAATAGTTGTTACTATTTTAAGTTTGCCCGTAGAAAACGTCAGAGACCTGGTTTGACTAGCGTTTGTATATTATTTTTCAGGCTTCATAAGCTCTAATCGAAGCGATTTACTGTTAGAGTAGTTATTACTCTAAATTATTGGCTTGGATGATGTGGCAATGTTCGCCCTCCCTTTGGCCTCAATTAGTTCAATTTAATGACTTCATCTTGTCTCAGTACAATAGTACTTCTGTATAAATTTTCAACTTTATTTTGCATCGTAGTAAAGATTAAGAGTTGGTTTATTTCTGCCTTTTGCTGGCAATTATTTTAATCCACCAAACTTTGCACATTTTGACCTCAAACAGTTGTCAGCAATTCGTAGTTATTTATTTTTCCTTTCCAACGAAAAAGTTGCACCGACAAATCATTATTCTTTTGCGTACGCACACCGACCTAGACATCCTGAGGTATGAAGCGATTTAAAGTCGGCTGTCAATGCACTCATGCATTTCCGTTTCCGGTTTTGCGCTACACAATGGAGGAGCGTCGGCACCCAGTAAACTAAAATTGTTGGCCCATCCTAACCTAAAAATTACAGTGTGTTCATAAAGCATTACTTTTTGGAGGATAAAATACTGTTGAAGCCAAAGTTAGAATTGATCAATATTATTTGGACACTGCACCAGGAAACCCAACAGTTGAAAAGTGGTCTTCTCAGTTTAAATGGGACGAAAATATAAAAATAGTCCTCAAAATAATTTCGGATGACCGTAGAGTGAAGTTGTTCGAGAGAGCTGAGACTCTTAAGATATCAAATAACGTTTTGGAAATATTGGGAATGAATATTTGGACATGTGAAAGCTTTGTACGTGGTGGGTTCCGCGCGAGCTTATTTTTCATTAAAAACAACGACCATTTGATAAAACCAAATTTTTGCGTCGATATCTGACAAGTAATGAAACATGGCTCCGTCATTTCACTCCGAAGACCAATCGACAGTCATCCGAGTGAACTGTGCTTTGGGATGCGCGTGGAATAATTTTTATCTTTAAAAGAGAATGACGACTGTTTCATAGCGTTATTGGACCGCTCGAACGACGAAATCGCCGAAAAATAAAGTGATCTTTCACCAAGTCAATGTACCTTGTACATGTCAGTGAAAACGACGGCACAATTTCATGAAATGAGTTTTTAATTGTGGATGCGGAATCCACAACATTCTATGGATCTGGCACCAGCGGCTATTTGCTCAAAAGAATGTTCGCTGGTAAGAAAATTTCGTCGAATGAAGAGGCGGTCGTCGAAGCTGAGGCTCGAAGATAACTATATTGAATAATAAAATAAAAGTTTTATCAAGGTTTAGAGCTCGTTTAAAATTCCACATCTTTCGTTTACTGGGTTGCCACCCTACTGCACTCACATTTGCGCGAGACTAATGCATTTGCACAAAAGTAAAAGTTTTTGGCATTCAATCAAAAATATTTTGGTGGATTGCAGTGATTGTTTGGTTTTTTAAAGCGTCTGCTGCGAACAAACGTAGAGATGCTGGTAGAAGAGCGCAGCGTTAGTGGAGAGCGACGCTTTTTCTGTTGGCAGCGACAACGCCAAAGGCGACAGCAAATGAAAAATGAATTTAAACTTTGGCGCACGTCAAATGCAGCACTGCCAGCCGCAACAGACGCGATAGTCTAGTAACGGGCGAGGAAAGAGGGACAGACTTAACTGTGAGGAGGAACTTTTTACTTTGACTGCCAACTCATGGGAAACTATGAGACCGCGCTGAAAACACAATCAACAACGTCAAGACGTGCGTTGTTGGCGGGCCACGTAACGGTGACTGTAGACCTACACTAATGACTATGCTGCCATTTTCATTGTTGTTGCCGAGCATCATCCGCCGGAGCAAGACATTTCTTGTGAAAAATAGAGTTTCAACTTTTCTGGCGCTGCTCGAATTGTCTTCCATTTGCAAAGCATACTCTTAGGCGCGGTAACTGTGTGGTGTACTACGTAAACCCAAATAGCGGTACAGTAAAAGTTCTGCGGCTGCTTTGACTGCGGCGAACTTTTGCGTATTTCCAGCGGGCGGCACAAATGCTCATTTAATTGGTTCGCAAATTAGTGAATTACGCGCGTACTACATGGGTGCCGGAGAGCAAGTTGGGACAAATGGGGCGGGCGCGTCGAAATGTGTATACGAAATGCATAGAGATTGCCGAAATGTTCGGTTGCTGATATTCAAAGCATCTGTAGTATAAACTTCACTTATACAATAATTAATTTATCAATTTAGTTTAGTGCCACCTAAGGGTTCGACATGCCAGACAGTTGTGCGATTGCCAGCGTCAAAGAGGAACATACTATTTTAAAGTTTTTCTTGGTTAAGGCCGAAACGCAAACCCTAATACTGTAAGAGTCATCATTATGCGCCTTGTTGGGGTCTTCAGTATTCCATGATGGGTTCTAGAAATAGTGAAGTCAAAGATATATCACACTCTGGAAGACCAATTGTCGAAATTATCGATAATATAATAAAGGTCGCCGAGTCTGACTATCATTAAATAAGGCTAGAAAAAAAGAAAGCCACACGAACCTTTTGGACCGAATTTTCATCTGCGAATCACTGCCAAATCGCAATCAAATCGATTCATTTCTGTAGCGGATGGTCAGGAAGAGAATAATCTACTATGTTCTCCTTCCTCACGGTCAAACAGAGGAGAATTACGTATCGCCCGACGAAACCCAACTCGTCAAGATTTATGCTCCAGATACCAACTCATCTTGTCGGGAGATTTGATTTGGTGATACAGATTAAATTTGATACTTATGCTTCCAGAGATATGGGATATCAATTTCACTGCAGAATAAAACGATTAAAGTACTCACTTGTACCATTATGGCTAAATAATCATTGAAGGTGCCACGACGTATACGTAACTTGAGATGAAATTAAAAAAGAGTATGTCCCCTAAATATGTGTATAAAATACTCTTGTAAATACATATATATTCGTATAGCAGCTGTTAACATACATAAATATGTATTTGAGAATGTGCATTGAAGTCATATTTATCGACAGTCCCTCCCCTGCGGCCCTGTGGCTTGCTAACAAAGCATATTTTCAGATGTGCGGTGTAAGTGGATTTGTGGCAACTGCAACATTGCATAGAGGTCATTGTAAGGACAAAGTTGTGTGGCACATGTGCGCATAGTTTATTGAATTTTACGCTCCATTGTAACGTTGCAGTAACGAAGTTAAGAACGAATGTGGTAATGAAGATAAAAGTAGTGTAAAGTTACACCCATTCGCTGTGATATCGATAAATACTATACAGCAAACAGTTGGGTCTTCGTGTTGAAAGGGCGAGACGTACTTTTAAATAACTGCCATTGTTATGCTTTTGGGTGAGGTGATAGTTCCTCGGAGCAATAATTTTTCACCTTGTCAGCGATTATTGAAACACCTCTAGCTAAACGAGGAGCCTTTTGCTTAGATTTGCCACTGCGTGGAGTAGGCTTGGACCTTCTTCCATTTTTAACTTTTTGTTTGAAGTTCATGATATCGAAGAAAAATAATAGACCCTGATGACTCCCCGCAGTGGGAGTGAACTGTATCAATCCATTTCTGGTCTCGAATGACATCCGAAAAAATCAAAATTTACCGTTAAAATGTCTAAATCAATTAGGGGCGTTGAACCTAACCTCAAAATTCATATTTATTTCAAATTATAATATTATGATGGTAATCGCTATGACCACAATGATGGCTGAATTTAATATATTTTCTCAGCAGTAAAGTTGTTTTGATAGAATTACCTTTTAATAGTGGCATTTTAATTAAATGAATACAAAAATGGTGAGGGGTTGCCAGACAAAGTGGCTTTCCAAATTGAGCGTTCAGTGTGAAGGGGTGTAATATTTCCAGTGAAGCAGCAATTTTCTACACCAATAACATTAGAAGTGTAATTTTCCGCCTTCCGACAGTGCAACGACAGCATTTGCAGCATAAACTGTTGCAACTAGTTAAGTTCCATAAGTGCGCACTATGCTTCACCAATAAGGCAACAATGGCAACAACCTTTCTGCTGACAGCAAACTTCCGTTCATTGAATTTTGTCCTTTGCAACAATAGTAGAGGACAAATGCACACTAATCGATGGCAGCGGCGGCGGGGGTCTGTGGCCGCCAGCATTCGGAGGTGTGGCGCTGCAACGGTGCAGTGTAGGTGTCTGCCACTGCCCCTGCTAGCAGGTTAGTTCCCCTTCAATGCGAAGCTGCTCTAACAAACTATAAAAATTACTTTGAATTGTTTTTGTTTTTGTCTAAAGTGTGTGCAACTTTGTATGTTTGAGCGAGCGTATATTACACAATCACTTCAAGCAGCGCTTCCCATCGCCTCACTTGCCGCGTCTTCGCTGTGTTGCAACGCCGACATCTTGTCAGCTGTAAAATTTATGTTGCTTCTACACGACTTCACCGCTTAGAGCAACAGCTAGAGCTAACGGTGTGCAGTTTTGGTTGTTTCAGTGTTGCTGCTGTTGTTGTGTTAGTCGCCGCCGCCTTTGAACACTGCCACATTCCCTTCTTTGCCGGTTGCTCATATGCGGCACTTTTTTCTTTCCTCTCCGTTGGGTATATTTACTTCTTTGTCTGTCCGTGCCAAACGCAACGCATACTTCTAGGGGCGCCCACAGTCGGTTGCCATTGGATGCAACGAACTGCTAACGTCAGTAAGTTGGCAATTTCAAATTTTATTCGCCATTTTCTAATTCTATGATGCGCTCCCCCTTCCGAGTTCAGGATCTAACTCCCCCCTTTTTTCAATGAGTTCTTTTTTTTCCCTTTTTTTAATTTGAAGGTGAACTTTGCCACATCTCTTCTTCTCTATTTCATCAACGTGTGCTTATGTAAATGAGCAGTTTCAGCGTTTCTCGGTGGCAAATACATAAAGAAAGCTATAAGTTGTTGAGGTGGATTATTTCAGTTATTTCATTGGCAACAAAGTCTGTATTTGAGCGCGATAAATTGAGTGCCTGATAGTTAACGCACCGCAGCAGCTGTACGAGAGCCATCAGCTTTATTGGAGATGGGTTCAGGATTTCAGCACGATTGACTGCGAATGCTGTGCTAAAATATGTTGAATGGAACAGAGGTTGAGCTAACAGCATAGCAAGTGAATACGAACACTATTTTGAGTTTCAGGGAAAATTTTAAACTTTGTTTATTCTATTTGTTAAATGGTTTTCTAAACTTATGTTGAAATAATGCCAGAAAATCTGAAGTCAATCAACGTTAAATAACACGATCTCCACAAACCGAATCCATGCGGTATCTTACATGTTAAGTTCATTTTAATTATGTGCTGAATGTGTACGATTTTTTGCCAATGTACCGGAATTTTCGAATACACTCTCAAGCACCTCCTCTGCATGACACGGTTCTGCAGTTATCGTAACCAGGTGAACTCTAATTGAAGTCCACCTATAATGAGGAATGATGCCAGAAATCCAGATATGTGTTGGATATGTACAACGCCCTACGGAAGAAGGCGAGATTAGGAATCAACTAGACACTTTCTATTCAAAGGTCTTCTTTTCTTCTTTAATGGCGTAGACGCCGCGGTTATAGCCGAGTTCGGTTCTTCTGTCAGCAATTTGGCTCGAAACACCAAGTGCAGCTCGGTTCTTCTCCACTTGATCTCTTCAACGGAGTTGTGGTCTTCCTCTTCCCTAGTTTCCCCCGGCGGATACTGCTGGAGTGTTTTCATCTATACGGACGAAATGACCTAGCCAGCGCAGCCGCTGCACTATGTCAACATCGTCATATAACTCGTACAGCTCATGCTTCTACCTAATGCGAATTCACCGTTGGCAATGCGCAAAAGAAAATAAATCTTCCGCGGAACCCTTGCCTTGAGAACTTATTGCGTCGTGTTGTCATCGTGTTGTCATCATCCAAGCCCTTGCACCATATAGCAGGACGGGAATAATAAGTGACTTGCAGAGTTTGGTTTTTGTTCGTCGAGAGAGAACTTTACTTCTCAATTTTCTACTTAGTCCGAAGTAGCTCCTACTGACAAGAGTTATTCTGCGTGGGATTTCGAGGTTGACATTGTTGTTGGTGTTAATACTGGTTCTAAGATAGACGAAATTATCTTCGACTTCGAAGTTATGACTGTCAAGATTGACGTGAAAGCCAATTCCCGAGTGCGTCAACAGTTTGGTTGATGACAGGCGATATTTCGTCTTGCCTCATTTACTACCAAACTCATTTTCTTTGCTTCCTTATCCTGTCTGGAGAAAGCAGAACTAACGGCGCGGATGCTGAGGTCAAAGACACAGTGTACGCCAGCAGCTGTACGCTCCTATAGAATATTGTACCTGCTCGATTGAGTTCTGCAGCTCGAATTATTTTCTCCAGCTGCAGATTGAARAAGTCTCACGATAGGGAGTCGCCTTGTCTGAAGCCTCATTTGGTATCGAACAGCTCGGAGAGGTCCTTTCGATCCTCACAGAACATTTGCTGTTGCGAAGATGGAGCCGATGTGTAGAAGTTCACTCAAGTGGACCGTCTTAACAAATGTGTGGTAGGCTTAAAACTCTTCGCCGTTTTGCAAGGCCATATCATACATATCTGGGAGTTTTTGGAATCACAAAGACCCGAGACAGACGAAAGACAGCTGCCCAAGTGGCGTCATGCGCCCTCTTTGGTGCGAGGATCAGCTTACCACATAATCCAGGTACACAGAGTAGCTTACGGCAACGGCTCAATGTCGGGTTTTCGGAAATCGATTTTTGGAAGAAGAATGAACTTCTGCAAAGAACTTTTTATTAAAAGAAAATTACCGATTTTCTTTAGTTTGCATTTCCGGAAAGTGTATGGATTGAAAATATTTGATTTTACCAAGTCTAACATAACCTAACTTATAATCCATAATCAGCTTGATACATCAAGTCAATGTTTGGAGAACTTATGGCAGCTTTATTTCTATTCATTTCATAAATGTGATAGGAAAAATAAACCAATTGTAAAGACAACAGAGAAACGCCGAGTGTCTGCATCCGCGCCAGACGACAACAACAAAGGACGTGCAGCATAAGCAACACGAATTAATATTACATGTGCACAAAGGTATTTGCGTCTATGAACAACAAAAATTAACAAAACAAAAATATCAGCGGCATCCACAGTAACAACAAGAGTAACAGCAACAACAACGAATGACAACAATGAACAACATAAATTTGTATCCACAACATTTTGAATAATAAATTGTCTTTCGGTTGAGTACATTCAACGTACCCCAGGAAGGGTGGATACACACACAAAAACAACAACAACAACAGAACACACACATGCATGACACAATGCAGCACATTGGACGCTCCATTAGTGGATATGTAAATACCTAAGTAAGACTCATTGTTTGTATGCGGTCGCTCCAGCTGCCAGCTCCCCCCTCCCCTTCCAAGCACCCCGTCTGCGGCAGTCTACTTTGGTCTATTTCGGTTTTGACTTGAGGTGTGCTTGTGTTGTTGGCGTACAGGAGCTGGGCATAAATAAAATTATATGCGGCCGCTTTTGTGGCTGAGACGGTTCCTCGGTTGGCTGGCAGCGGCGCTCGGCAGACGTTGCACACGAAAAGTTGAGCCACAAATTGCACTAGCCGTTATTTGGTTATTTCGCAGTAGTGCTATAGTTGGTAGCTGATGTTGTTGTTATTGTAGTAGACGCCTAACTAGGTCTGCGCTATTTGCTACTAATGCCGCCTCAGCCAACGGAGCTTCCTTTCTAGCCGTCTACGCTGATTGTTGGTGTTGTTTCGCTTTGTGTTACGGTGCCACAGTTTATGCAACTTATTGTGTTGCTGTCGTATGTTGCATTGTTAGTAAGTTAATGTTGTTGCTGTTGTTGTTGGCATCTACCACAAATGCATAGCTGTCAGACTGCCGCTATTCCGCCTAAAGTAAAGTAAAGTGCAATTGTATTGTTATTGCGCTTACCGTTACCGACACCGGCGTCGCCACTTCTGTCACCATCGTCACGGAATCCGTCTGCCACACAGCTCTGCGGTCGCAACATCAATGCGCTGCAGACAGTCTGTCTGTCGTGTCTGTCTGTGGTCTCCTTTTCCTTCCTTTATTCGCCGCTAATGCACATATGACTGCGTAAGTGTGTGTGCGCTCGGCTCGTTTTGCTTCCTTTGCCGAAAAGTGAAGTCTAAGGACTTTCGTCTGAGTGGATATTCAGTGTTAATTCCTGTCGTTTTCCGTTTCCTGTGCACTTAGTCCCACTTGTTTTATTCGCTTAGCTCTTACGAATTCGATTCGTACTCTTGAGATTCTCATACGGCGAATTTATTGAGAACTTTGCTGATACTTATCGAACCAATGAACTTCTGTAAAATATGAAAATGGATTTAAGAGAGTCAAATATAAATTCTCAAATCGTTTTAGTTTGGTTTACATTAGAATAAAAGTCTGATACTGTTTAAAAAGTCAACAGGGATCTCACAGGATAGAAAGTCAGTCCGCAATCGCCTTAATTCTTCCGCATGGTTTTGATACTTTAAACCTTTATTCAAAGTGCTTATGCCCTGCGGCTTGAAATTTTTTGCTAAACTTTTGTTCCAAAATACAAATACTTGTATAAATAAATTATTATTCGACAGTTTCTATGTTGTGATGTGACGACCATTTTCTCGAGTAGTTTTATTGCAAGGAATAGAACACGAAATCTTAACTTGCAACGAGTAAGAACGAAGAATCACAATCTGTTTCCATCTAGACGGCAACTTCATAATACCCCTCTTATAGAGAAGAACTCGGATAGCCACTTTTCACAAGCCTCTTTTGAGTTCCACTTTAAATCAATAAGGGCATTCGCCATGGACAGGAAAAGGTGGTAATCACTCGGCGCTGTGTCCAGGCTATATGGTGTATGCCATAAAACCTCCCATCCGAGCTTCCGTAGGTTTTGACGAGTCATCAACGAAGTGTGTGGTCTTGGATGTCTTGATGGAACTCTACACCCTTCCTGTTGGTCAATTCTGGACGCTTCTGGTCTATCGCCTGCTTCAAGCGGTCCAGTTGTTCGCAGTAGATGGTAGAATTAAGCGTCTGATCATATGAGAGCAGCTCATAGTGGATGATTCCCTTCCAATCCCACCAAACATTCAGCAAAACCTTCCTGGCTGTCTATCTCGGCTTGACCACTGTTTGGGACGATTCACCGGCCTTCGACCACGACCATTTTCGCTTGATATTGTTGAATGTGATACATTTTTCGTTGCCAGTCACCATCCGCCTCCAAAATGGGTTGAGTTCATTACGTTTCAGCAGCATATCGCAGGTTTTGATTCGGTCCAGAAGTTTTTTTTTTGCGGCAAATCAGGCGCACCCAAAAAATAGGCGTTTTTGTGTATCCAGCCTACTGCAGATGGTTTGAAACGGTTAGGTGACTAACTACTATTTTCTTTGTGATGTCACGAGCTGCCACATGCCGGTCTAATTCGATATTATCCAGGATTTGATCGGTATTCATCGTCACAGGTCTTTCGCCGGCTGGCTTATCCGTGGTGTCGTTTTCACCCGCTCTGAATCGCCGAAACCATTCCTGCGCAGTTCGAAGTGATAGAGTACCATCGCCCAAAGTACCATTAATCTCACGTAACGTTTCTCCAGCGGATTGCCTTTAACGAAGGAAAACTTTAAAATAGTGCGAATTTCGGTGTTAGTGAACTCCATATTTACACGTCTATAACTGTTGAACGCAATATCCAAACTAATTATGCATAGCGTCGCTTTGTGGGTTATGTCAAGACCTTTCAAAGATGTATTGTATTGCCAGATACGAGCTCTGTAACGTTAAAACATATTTGACAACCTAATATATAATGATAGATGGAGGCATGTGTAGAAGATCACGCAAGTGAGGAAAGTTCTTTGAGCGCCATTCACTTATGGCTCAAGCAGCCAAAACATTCGAGGCATGGACAATGACAACATCTGATGAGTGGACGTTATGAGTTTTCGAGAGAAAGATTCTGCGTAAGATTTATGGTTCTTTGCGTATTGGCAACGGTGAATATCGCATTCGATGAGATGTTGAGTAATACGACGACATTGACATAGTTTAGGGAATTATTACACAGCGGCCAGCGTATAAGTCATGTCGTCCGAATGGATAAAAACGCTCCAGCTCTGAAAGTTTTCGACGCAGTTCCCGTCGGGGGGGAAGCAGAGGAAGATGGAGACCTCTCCTCCGTTGGTGAGGTCAGGTGAAGAAAGACCTGACTACACTTGAAATCTCAAATTGGCGCCCAATTCGAGAAGAAAGAAGAAGCGATTGGCTGCGCCAATAAAGAAGAAGAAGAAATCAAATGCATATGCGGCAGATTTGGTGGTCACGAAGTAGCTAATTAAAAACTTGGAAACATATCATGTGCCATTTGATCAAATTTGCCCCGGACTAATTTTGAGATCCTCTTTTATCTGTCGCAGCAATGAAGGAAAAATTGTAAACCGATTCGGTTTGCTTACGCAGTATAAAAGAACCAGTCCCAGTCAATTTGAGCAAATGGAACAAGATTGAGTATTTAAGAAAGAGGGGATTCCAGCGAAATTGAATGCAAATTCTAAAACTAAGCACTTGCAAATAGTATACGAGAGCTAATAGTAAGTAACTTTAGGGTTATCTCAAGCACTAATTCCTAAAACTTCGGAACTTAGGAACTTCTGAAGATGTTCCACTATGTTTCCTACTTATCTCTTACGCGAACCGGTTGAAAAGTTATCTGAAGATCACACTTAGAATACCACTCTGGCATATGTGAAACATGGGATATGCTCGTAAGGGGATCGAGGGAGTCACAAGCAGAAGACAGTGCGTTGTCTCCACATATAATAAAAACACCACACGCCCTCCTTGCATCAAGAGCTTACTCATCATGTAATTATTTGTTGTTATTGTTGAAAATATTTTGTTATTGTCTCTGCCGTTGCACCCACAAATATATGAATGGATATGTGTGTATTTCTGATCATAAAGTGAGTTGTGTGCGCGCCACCGCCGGCCCACATGTATGTATGCGTATGTGTTCTTGCTATTTTCGTAATACTTCAACTTTACTAAACACACATTTACTAAAAATAAGAAGCAACCGTGTTTTCCTTACACTCGATTTGAATAAAATTTATGTTGTAAGTTATTTTTAGTCGCTCGAGAGCGGACATACGCGTAGACAATAAGCAGCGGCGAAGCGCAGTCAAAATAAAACAGACAAAATGTGCAAATGGAAAAGAAAAGCCAAACAACAGCAATAACAACATTGCAAAAAATGCCGCTTTCGAAAATCAGATTTTCACATTTTCGAAATGAGGAGTCTTCTGCCCGCCTTCAGCGCGGCGCATTGTCACCGTCATGTCGCGTTCGCGTACCACGTTTCGGAGACGTCCGCCGGCTGCCATCAAGTACGCGTAGGTACATATTTAAAAATACGAAATTCAAATAAAGTCGTGAATATACACTTTTACACACACTAGAAATTATTTTTAAAGTACGCGTGATTCGCGATTCGGCAGCGACGTGGCCGGGTGATCTTTGCGAGGACTACGAAGTCGAAATCGCATAGGACTGTGTGAGGGGCTCGATACTAGTGACGGCTAATATACATGCGCACGTACATTCGCACATTCAGAGACACAGTAGATGTGCGCTGGGTAGAGATGAGCACACAACATTGGCTTGCTGGCCGACTGACTAGCTGGCTGGCTCGTGGTAGACTCTGTCAGCGGTAGGTGCGCCGTTTGGGTGTTAGTTGGCGTGTTCAGTTGAGAACGGCGGTCGTTTCGGCAAAGTAACGCAAAAATCAAAAATTTTTTTCTGATCGGCGTGCAAAAATATGGATAACCAAAATTACATTATGTGGCATAAAAAATTGAGCATATTTTCCGGTTGAACAAGTAAAAAATACCACCCACCACCAAAGCAAGTTGTGAGCCCCAAAAACGGTCGAAAAAGCGTTCAGCAGAGTATTTATATTTTTTCCGAAAAATTCGTAGTTTTAATGTGAAATATTGCACTTACTAAATTCAGATTTAATCAACGTAATCGTACTCGTTTACGCGCCAAATGCATTTGTTGATCGTTTTCGAACATCAGTCATTGATGACCGATCGCCTTGTGATCGCGTGAAATGCATGCGCTCATACGAATTCGCAATGACAAATCGCTCGTGACGAACGCGGCGTCGACCAAGCGCAGTTGGGTGAGAAAATTTACTTTTTAGAGCAATCTATTGCGTTGCGGCGGTGTACTTCTTACAGACTTTCGTACCCTATATTAAGATCAGCTCTTAGCTGTTCTTTAAAATGTTTACATTAAGAAACTTAATTCCACTACTTACTTCTTGATGTTGACCTCGGTATGTACTCATTTTCATGATATTTCCTAGTTCCAAACTCCTTCGCAAAATCTTTCCTGATCCATGTATAATTCTCATATATAGTATAATGCCGTCGGAAGGTTCGCTTGAATTTTGTTGGTTATTCGCCGCGTGTCTGCGCCGGAATGTTTGTTGCGCGGCGGGCCAATGGCTGCTTAATTATCGCGTCTTCAACATTTTGATTTCGTTATTTTCAAAAATATATTCGTCGGTTTGCTTTATTTTTGCAGGAATCTCGCTGTTATCTGTGGTCGCGGTGACTATGCGTCAATGGCGTATGGCTCAATGTATTTCTGTGCCTATTTTTATGTGCAAATTCTAAAAATTCGAAAAGAATCCAACACAGTGTGTGTTAAAAATAGCTCCTGTGGAATGTGTCTTCGCCAGCATGGGAAATAATTGTGTATGTGAAGTTGAGTTCTTTATACAAATAAATACAACTCGGTATATCTGAAAATTTCGTGTCAAAGGCAAAAGAATTCGTCCACATGTTTCCCGAAATCGATAGTTGTAAGTACTACTTCCCTATCTGCCTATATATAATTATTTAAGTACCTGAAAACCTGGAAACGACCTTGAATACTAATATTGGCATCTGTATATTTTGAATGAAAGGTTTCTACCCTCACTTTGACCATTATAATATATTCTTTTAATTATGCTAAGACCCGGCTCACTTGAGTCTTCCATCTCTTTCATGTCCTACCGATATGGATTACTATACAGGTTACGTAAACTCGACTGTCGTGGAAATGGTCTGCTTACGATGGAATCTAATGCTGTGGTTCTAAAATCAGGAAGTCTGATAAAACATTGTATTGTACTGACGCAGATCTAAGCCGGTGAGGTAGTTAGCTACAATTCGATCATGTAAAGAATCTTTATCATTGCAGTAAAAGATAGTCCACTTTGAAGAGTTATCTCCGTTCTGCCAAAGTCATCCAAAGATATCAACCAGCGGCCCAGTTATATTTATTATATTAAAGTCGAGTATATTTTAAAATGGTACTTCGAGTCTTATGACTAAAAATCTTGAAAAAAATTGAAGTTGCCGTCATCACAAAGCTTATTTTTATGTTTTAGAGAGTTTGTCCGGAAAGTAATTGGACTGAGTCGATTTAAAAAAATTTATTGAACCAATCGTTACAAGGGCGTCACGGGAGGTATTCTTCGAAATAGCCTTGAGAGCTGAGGTGCATGCTCTTTGAATTTCCTCTGTCGTCTCAAAATGCTTGGCTTCCATCGGCCTTTTGAGACAAGGAAACAAAAAAATCCGAGGGCAACATCTGGGCTGTAGAGCCGGGGCGTTGTCGTGGTGCAACTTCCAATCGGCTACGATGTCTTGTCTGCCTTCGTTTGAGTTTCTTGAGAACTTTCACGTAAAACTTGACGTTGACGTTTTGTCCACGAGGAACGAATTCATGGTGGACGATGCCTTTAATGTCAAAAAAGACAATAAGCCTTGTTTTCACGTTGGATTTGCTCATTCTTCCCTTTTTTGGGCGAGAAGACACCGGCGTGTGCTCGGAAGATTGTCTTTTTTGTCACATCACTTCTTGCTAAAGCAACATATGACTCAGCCTAATTGATCTTATCAAACGTCTCTCTCTCATAGTAACCGAGTTTCACACAGAATTTAATCGCATACCTCTACTCAAACGAACGCTGCAATCGGCTTGCATCACTCGCAGAAACACGTCGCGCAAAAATGTTTGTCCTGACTCTCCAGATGCTCGGAAACAATTGGCCAGCCGCTCGTCCGTAAGCTAGGTACGCCATCTACCGAATCTAGTCGGTACGAACAAACCCTATACCTATTACTTCAAATAGGCCTAGTTCTTTGAAATAACAGCCCTTGGCCGGATAAAATCCTGGTTATTTTTGATAACGTAGAACCAGCTGTGGCATCTTAGTTATCTTAGGGATAACGCATTCCCAAAAAATAAAGGAGTGAACCCCTTGAAGTTCTAATAAAACTTTCGGCTTATTATTAGCTCCACCAAAATGATCGCACACTCACTGTCTACAATAAAAATAGCAACAATAATTGCTTATCATTAATTTAAATTTCAGCAAAGTATTCTTACGATTTGACCGTTGCCATCGACAAATGTTGCGGCACCAACCAGGAATGCGGGCGCAAAGGCAGGATGCTGAGCAAGTGAAATGATCGCTACATGTTGATAAACAAATTCCGCTGCGACTCAGCTATGAAGCATAGCGAAGGGGTCCGTCCGTTGTTTTGTCTGCTTGCCAACAAGAGCTTTTACATATACACACACACCGCCGCCGCACAAGCCTCGGCAGTCATGTGGCTGTTGCGGCGACAAATCAACGGCCGGCTGAAGGCAACAGTGCTGCTTCTTGGTAGACAAGATTTTTAATAATGCATAACGAATCAGTGATGATCAGCGCAGATGATGCTGCAGTGCCGCCAACAACCGGGCATACAACACTACACTGCACCGGGAGGAAAGCTGGGAACATCTAAAATATGCTGGTGGCGGCACTCGAGCCCGCCAGAGACGGGCAGACATGCGCTCGCTCCACTATTCGTGTGGCAGCTACGCGGTTTCTGCGACAATCAATGCACACAGTTGCTGTTGTTGATGTTGTTGTTGTTTTCGCTCGATCCGTTGTTACTGCTGGTTGTTTTTATTGTTGTTGTTGATTAGGGGATTAAGTGTTTTGTTTTTGATTACTTGCGTGCGATTGTTTTGGCTTGGTTCGGTTGTCATTTGGCGGGCGATGCGTCAACTCGCCTGCGGCCCCGAGCAACTGCAAAATTCAGCAACAACATCGGTTTTGCATGTAAGTGTGCAAACTAAACTTCAGCATTGTGCACTTGTGCTGTTGTTGTTGTTGTTGCATTTGCTACTTTTCTTGCTGATTGCTATCGCTCTTATTTGCCACCAGTATTATTCCGGTCTCAGTTTCGCTTGCGCCGTGTTTACTTTAATAAATTATCGTCTATATATGCGCATGTGTGTGTGTATGCAAGTGATTTCGCTTTTCCCCCGTTCATTTTAGTTTTATTCTGACTTTTTGTCTTCGCCGCAAATATTTGCATTTGTGTTTTTTCTTATCTCTGCCATTTGCTTTTCTATTTTATGTTCCTGCTTCGTATTTACATTCTCGCCCATTGGGGGATTTGCACAGCACTAGCTGCATAGCTTCTGCATTCTTAAAGTGTGTATGTGTGTCTTTAGCCATTACTTGGCTTTGCTCAGAAAGTCTTAGGAGATTAAGATTTATGGTTATGCTTATGTTTTCTGTTGCAGTCGCTGCAGTCTTTGTTGTTTCGGCTCTAGCCGGCACCGACTGGTGTGCTGGTGTGGTTTAATAAAATGGCAGATTTATTCTTTTGAGGAAAAATTGGAAACACACCATTTTGCTTGGTGCAATATGTTGCGAAAGAGAAAAATAAAATATTTATAACAAAAAAGTATAACAATAAAAAAATGGGATTTATTAAGAGGGGACAATACAAGGAAGACACGAAAAGTAAAGCCAATTTTCATTTCTCTCAGAAGTATTTTCGGTATTCGTCTGTGTTATTGTTGTCCTCTTCAAAGTTATCCTAAATATTATATATATAATGCACTATTATATTCTTGAAATCGCCAAAACATACGGTGAAGCTTTTAGTTCCTATATCGCGACTACTTTTTGAGCTCTGCTTTTTCTTCATCGTAGAGGTGATCGCTTATTGGCAAGCATCCGGATAAAGATAGTTTGGCAAGATGATATTGGTTTAGCAAAGTTATGTGTCTCCGACTGAGAGTACATTTGAAGAGCTGTGGCAGACCTTTGTGGCAAAACCCTTTTAAATATGTATTCAACTACTTATATACAAACCAAACGCCTTGAATGAAACCTTCACGAATCTATTGAGGTATCAATTGCAGCCAGGTCCTTCTCCACCTGGTCTCTCCAAGGGTCTCTCTCTTCCTCTGCTTCCCAGGGCAGGTACTGCGTCGAATACTTTCAGAGCTAAAGCTTTTTCATCCCTTCGGACAACATGACTTAGCCAGCGTAGCAGATTTCTCTTAATTCGCTAAACTATGTCTGTATAAATCTTCCACAGAACCTTTCTCTCAAAAACTCGACTCATCAGATGCTGTCATCGTCCATGCCTTCTCACAATATAGCAGTACAAGAATAATGAGTGCCTTATAGAGTTTGGTTTTTTTCGTCGAGAGAGGACTCAATCCGAAGAAACATCTGTTGGCAAGATAGACGAAATTATCTACGACTTTGAAGTTATGGCTGTCAAACGTGACATCCGAACTAAGTCGCAAGTCCGAAGACTGTTCTTTTGATGACAGTAGATATTTTGTCTTGCCCTTCTTCTCCGCCAGACGTATTTGCTTCGCTTCTTTATGCAGTCTGGAGAAAGCAGAAGTAACAGCGCGGTTGTTGAGGCCAATGATATCGATATCATCGGCGTACGCCAGCAGCTGTTCACTCTTATAAAAGATTGTGCCTTCTCGATTCAGCTCTGCAGCTCCATTTATTTTCTCAAAGAGCAGTTTGAAAAAGTCACACGATAGAGAGTTGCCTTGTTTGGTATAGAGCGTCTCGGAGAGGTTCTTCCCGATTCTAATGGAGCTTTTGGTATTGCTCAACATCAGTTTACATAGCCGTACTAGTTTTGCGGGGATACCAAATTCAGTAGCTTTGAAATAAACGTTTTACTTTACTCACCGAATGAAAAAAGAGCTATGTAAAGCGAACATTATTTCCACAATCAGATGGTTTAAAAATAAGTATTGAAATCCGTTTGACTATAAATTCTTTTTCATGACACACGTTCGAAAGATAATATTCAAAAGGAATCAACCTTTGCAAAGGATCGAACTCGGGAACGTCTCGAACCAAATACGTAAAAGCAATACCAACAAGTTCCGTTCCCACAGTAAGCATCTTTTTTTGACAGATAATGTGAATTTATTTCATCATACATAAAGTCACATTTAAAATGGAACATCTGGTTTTTGTTTTCTGAATGAAAGCTCTGATTTTTATGGATTGTGTATGAATTATATCCAATAAACTCATATTCAAAGATGCTACATATATACAGGTGATCCTCTTATTACTCGGTTTTTACTGGTGTTCTTAAACGATACATATTTGCTTTCCACAAACCGTTCAAAAATCTGTATTTCCCATTAAGAAGTCCCATTGTGATTTTCAGTCTCACATTTTTATATCTCACTAACCTCACTTTGTTTCTCTTTGTTTGCAGATAATTTTCCAGTGCTTCGAAAATATTATTTCAATACCGCTATTTAATGAAAGAAATGCCGAAAGTGAGAGAATCGTTAAGTTCAAATTATTAAAATCCAAAAGGGTGAGTTGCAATCATGGACTGCCCGAGAGGTGAGCTTACACGCCGCAACCAAATTGGCTGACAGTGCTATTTTTTAAGTATAAAAAAATTTATTTTAATAAAAATATAACCAAGCTCACACGGTATTGGAACAGAGTTCTACGTGCGGTTTTCGATGAGCCTAACGACGGTCGACAGCTGTGCGTTTGGGGAACGAAGTGTAAGCGAAGTGCGAGTGCGCCTCATTTGGCTGTAATCGATACACTGTGGCCCCCACGCATGCAGCCAAAGGCGCCGCGGGGGCCCACCCATCATTGGTAGCGCTGCGCGTATTGCTGTTTCTGGCAACAACAACAACATTTCTGGTGGGGTCGGTGCCAGCCCTCGCGGTGTCCACAGCCCAAAGACAAATTGCGCATCGAATTGGCCAGACTAGTGTGAGGAGTAGCAACAACAACAAAAATTACAATAATTACAATAACAGCAAACGTATAAGTCATGCAGCAAACAAAGAGTCCGAAGCGGATGCAACATCTTTATGGCCATTTTTCACATGGCCGATGACACGAGCCGGTGTTGCAACGCCAACAACAACAGCAACAATTACACAACTAATGCAAACAACAAATGCCTCAGTAGCATCAGCTAGAAATAGGAAGGTGCCCATAAATTTGCGCGCCAACAGCGGTGATAGCGGTAGCAGCCACAACAACAACAACAATAACACTAATAATAATAGCATAAGCAACCAGCCAAGCGCAGGGCAAAACAAATATTTGACATGGTGCAAAATAGTGAGCGAACACAACAACAACGACGACAATTACACATACAAATCAAACAACTACAACGAAAGTTACAAAAGCAAAAGCAACATTGCAACAGCGACAGCGACAACGAGGCGCAAAGAACAAATTGGAAACGTAGACGGAAACGCCGGCGGAAACGGAAGCGTTCGGGTAGCGCATACGGGAAATGCCAATAAAAGTAGAATAAGAAAAAGCGAAAATAGTTACTACACTGTAAATAAATTTGTGTTAGCAGCAAATGAACGGCGCTCTGTCCGCAGACGCCGTGTAAATAAGAGCCTTGTAAATAGTGTAAATAAGCATAAAAATAGGCGTAAAAGTAATAATCGGCGCCGTGCCAACGGCCACAGTTCAATAGTGAAAGGAGAAAGAGAAAAAGGTAAAGCGTTCGCAAATATCACGCGCCCACAATTCGATCGCGAAAGGCAGTTCAGTGTAAATTATTTCAATAAAAGTGTTCGTGCTGGTGCTGGTGTTAGTATTGAGTCGCAGCGTATACAAAATAGTTCACAAAATCTTAATACGAATAAAGAGGAGGCAATATTTTCGGGTGAATTTTCTTCGCGTGCGCAAATTTCCACTCACGACAAACAGCAGTCGCTGACGGTAAATAACAGTGCAACAATTGCAACTACAACAACAACTACAGCAAGCACGCGGCTCGATTACATTGTCATTACCGATTACAATCGGCCACGCAAGCGCACCTTCTGGCAGAAATACGGTGAGTAGGTAATGCAATTTGTTCTTAACTACTATTTGTGAATTAAAATTTAGTTTGGCTTTTTGATTCTTTTTATAGACTTTTGGTTAAAATCCACTTCATTATTTGAATATTTTATATTCTCCTTAAGCTTCGTGTAAAACTTTTATTCGGTAGAAGTGTAAGTAATTCGATAGATTTTTGTCTTCTTTCTCCAATGGCCTGAAATTATTCATTTTGCTGGTTTCTGCGGTCATCTTTCGCCGATTGATTAATAATACTCCGTATGCATAATATTGTAATAATAAATTGATAATTAAATTCTCGAAAGGAGCTCACAAAAGAGTTTGTTTTATAAAATTTTTGGTTCAAGGTCCAACTTTTTTGATGATCATTTCATTTTATACAATTCTTTGTACTTTTTCTTCCCTTTTTATAAATATCGCCCTCCAAAATTGTTACTTAAAAGTCAAACTGCTGCCCTGACATAATTCAGGTACTCTAAATTCAAATGTGTAAATTTTAAAGCAAAAACTTTTAAAGATCCACGAAACTGTTACTTGTAACTTTCAAAATATTCCTCGAACCCTTCCAACCTAATTCCTTTTCTAGAGTTTTCTTTGGCGGCCACATATAGCGTACTAATAATAGCCTTACTCAGTAATATACAGAAAAAGAGGTAACCTAAAATTTTCTATAATATATTATCCTCTTAGACTCTGGCTTTTCTTTTCCAGCATTTATTTCGATTCATCGGGATGGTATTTCTTTCCATAACTAAAAATAATTGAGGAAAAATTGTACTTCATACATTTACCATCTGATCTGATCTGATTTGATTTGGACTGAAAACGATTAAATCAGTTAGGGTAGTATATGTCTATTAGAAAAATGTAAACTTGTTATTAAAGATTATAAATAAATAAAAATTTAGTCAAAAATATTTCAAAGAAACGTTTTCCATACAGATTAAGCTTTTTATAAACTGTTTGAGAATTATATGGGCGAGCAACTAATCGAATCAAATAATTTTTAGCGCTTTATAGAATATGTAGCACCTAAAAGAATGCTTTTATAATTGTATTTGTATTATGAAGATTGATTGATGAATTTCATACAGAAATCCGTTGGAGCGCTTACAACGACCCGCTGTTCTCTGCATAATATCAGCGCTAAGAACCACTCCAACGGCTATACTAATAAGGTTATTCAATCGATATTGCGTTAGTGAATTCTACCCTAAAGCCTTCAGGCTTAGGTCAATAAGAGGGGAGTTGGTAAATAAAATAGACCACATATCCTAACGCTTTTTTGGGAGAAAAAGTTTCAGAAGGGGAATAACGACGGAGTCTCGCCAATGGAACTTATAACATCAATACGGAATAAAAATGAGGTAGGAATCGGAATCCATTGCTCCTAGCAGGAATTCAGGTGACTTTTCATACTTCTCGAATGCTTTGGTATTTTCCAAACAGAAGTCTTTGCGGTCAGGAAAAACTGGGCTTCGGGTCACAAAGAAGATCCGGGAAGAGATTGCCAAAAATGCCATGACTCTGCCTATCGATAGCCATTAAAAACGACATCAAGTGAAGTATGCGAGAGAGCTCACAGACGGATCAGAGAGCGATGGACGATGGCCTTATTGGCCATGCTAAATTACAAAGGAAACGAGTAAGAGCCCCTAAGAAAAACACGCATGCTTTTTACTCACAAGTAAACAGGACGGTTGTTGGCCTAATGATAGGTTACAACCTACTGGGTCACATGTCGGATGGGCAAAAATAAAAACGATATTTGCATAAAGTGCAAGGAAGTAGACATGAGTCGACTTAGATCTACAAAAGTACTATATCTATATATATGTCAAACCGCTCTTAAAGATCGCAAAAAGCGGTGACATCCTATATCCTTCAACTCAAATTAAATTGAACCTCCATCTGACATTACCAAGGTTCAGTAGGTCCTAACCTAAAATAAACGAAAAAGTTTAGACGTGAAACTAATTTCTAACATTTATCGCCTCTATCGGACGTTCTTACTTACTGTGTCCCGCAAGAATTTTTTTACTATGAGTATTTTCTAATTTTAGCAACACAGTTATAAATAAGCAATTAACGGAATATTAGTTAATAGATAATTAGACAATAAGAGATAATTAGCCTGCAATTTAGTTCAACCACAACTGTATTTGAGTTTTCATCTACGCATAATGATTTAATGCCAATTAACACTTCACTGCCAGCCAACATTAAAACTCACACACACACTCAAACCGCACATGTCATGAAAAGCGTTTGTTAGCACTTACCTACACAAACACACACACACACCGCTCGCCTCAGACTTTATTATAAGAGCATTTCGTGGACTCGCCACATGTGCAACTTTTATAGCCATAAACCATGTCTATGGCCAGCCAGCGAAATTGCTTTATTATAGTTGAGCGTCAAAAAGTTTTACAGCCACAATAAAGCACAAGGCAGAACAAAGAAGAGAAAAAAGAAAGCAACAGCGTACACACACACACACATTAAAAGGATTTGGCAACCTACTCTCTTTGAACTAATAAAATGAAATTACCTTTTAGCTATGTGCCTCGTGGCTAAGCGTTTATTACGTGTATACCATGTCAGCTAGTCGGCTGGGGGAGCCGGAGTGAGCAAGCGTGTTGTGAGGTTAGTTGATGTCCGGTGTCTGGTCAACGCGCGCGCAGAGTCATGTTTAATTATTCAAATCCATGTCATGTCTCGAGATAATTGCATGCATAGCCAATGTGTGCAACACACACACTCACTTATACAAATATCACATGCGAAAGTTAGTTGGCCATCAACGTCATTGTCGCTGCCACGCCTACTCCCTTCAGTCAGCTCGCACTCGAGGTCCACTGAGCACATTCGCCCATTGGAACCATCACGTTCACAGCCACGGCCTGCCATCAGCTTTTACTCAACACTTCCCTAGGAGACAGCAGTCCCAAAAAGCTCCACACATACACGGACTCAAGCATGCTGCAAGTTTACGTGTCTCGTTTGTGTCGCTTGTGCACCAACATGACATTACTCCCACATGCTCGCTCGAATGGCAGCTTGTCACAGTCGTCGGGGCAGCCAGCTAAATGGAGGCAGCTTTGGCGGACAGACAAATTGACAGACAAACAACACACATGTACTCTTGTACTACTTCACACACACACTTCATAGACACATATACATATGCGGCCCAAGCAGCTCTCGATAAACTTTCCCAGTTAGCGGCTTGGCGTGGAACATGTGTGCCTGACAGTTGTTAATATTGTTGCATGTGGAGTTTATTATTGCTGCTGTCTCTATTGTTGCTGCTATTATTGTTAATGTTGTTGTTATGCTTCTACTACCGATTGCAATGCCAGAAATTTTTGATTTTACTTCACTTCACTCGAACCCGTTAATCGCTCGGTTTGCTAGTTTTATTTTGTTTTGTTGTCGTTATTGTTGTTGTTGTTGTGAATTTATTTCATTTTCGTGTCTTGCTTTATTTTATGCGCTGCATTTGAATTGCAGACGTGGGCTCCAACAGCGTCAGACTGTCTGGGTTGTTATGCCCCGCATTCAGACTGTCTAATGCAAGACGCCGACTGGCACGCTATGCGGCACAGTGTGGCAATTCAATGAAATAGCGAAAAAATATTATAAAAGTTGTGTTCATGGTGATTGGTCAATGGAAATTCGCAAGTTTTAAGTTCCCTGTCCAGCAATCGCATCAACTGAACTTTGGTGTTGTGAAGGTTGGTGTTGGATGAAAATTTCAAAGGTTAATTATAAGACCAAATTATTAACTAGACCATACTTTAAAGAACTAAAAATGTACTATTTTGATCGACCACGTCTTGCCATTTTTCCGCTAGAGACATTGTTGTGGTTTCTCGGCGAAAAACTGCGAAAAGTAATTTTCACAGGCTTCCATTGCAGCCAACTTTACTGCATTAAGAGAGTTCTGCATTGACCGAAACAAACGGAAGTCCGATGTTGAAAGGTCAGGGTTATATGCTATATGCATCAAAACTTCCCAGTCAAGCTCTCCCGGTTTTAGCCGAGTCATGAAAGAAGTGTGTGGTCTAGCGTTGTCCTGATGGCCGATTTTTTTCGCCTCAAATTAGCAAAATATATTTGTAATAATTACAAATGAATACTAATAATTAAATAACGTATCACTCAGCAAACGCAATTATATTTGTAGTGAATACAAAACAAAAAAAAAAAAAAAAAAAACAGAGCACAAATAGTTGTTTGGCGACCGCAGACCGCGTGTTGGTAATCGGCCGTCAATTTGTGAATGTCAATAATTTAGTATGTGTCGCTTTATGGTTAAAAGCTTTTATTAACGAACTTTCACACAGACTATGCGTAGTGACGTGTGTTAGTTCGATTATTAGGTTGGTTTGTCTTTTTTTTTCATTTCAAAAGAGAGAACAAGTTCTTTTTAATGAGCTCTGAGCTAATGTTTATGGAAAATATTGTAATGTAACAAATCCTTTAAAAGTAACTTTTTGTTTTTACAAAAACAAAAGAATACTCGAATATGTATTTTTTAGATTTTATGAGTAAGCCTGAGCGGGGCTGCAAATTTTTAAGTAATTCAAACATTTTGGTTTGATAAGACAATTTTCTCTAATAATAGTATGTTCTAATGAAAACCGCTGCCCACCCTACTGTCGACTAAGTTTTATCTAAACAAGAGGCGTTTATGTAAATACGATTGACCATATCTGCCTATCTCTGCAAGTGGGTGGCGTTAACCTCGTAATCTGTGTATTTCATTATGCGTGTGTGTGTGAGTTCGCCTCCTACTTCTGCAAATTGCTATCAGTTTGGTAGCCATGAAATATTGATTATTGATTTTCATTCACTTCATCAATATTTAATGCTCGAAATAATTGCATTCACATACACACATACACATATACACATATGAATGTGCATTTTGTGGTTTTGAGGTTTCACATTGACAATCGCAATCAGTTCATTTAACTTGTTGTCAGCTGATTTAAGTTATTGAATTGTTAATAATTTATTACGCGGCGTTCAGAAACAGCTGCTTCTTTAATTTAAAATTTAACCTCAGTTGAGGTTTGACAGATCGAATCACGGGATGGCAATGTGGCCCTATGAGATGGGTTGCTTAAACAACATAGTAAAATTTTAATTTGTACCTTAAATAGTGTTTGCGTTTCAGTCTGCAGTTCAATTAGCTTCATCAGTTTAGCTTTAAACACTTCTTCTCGAAAAATAATTTTTAAAACTTGCTTGTGTAACTACTAGGTGACAAGTAATTCGATTACTATTACATTTTTTCTACGTATAAGGCGTATGGTTTCAATGATATACCAGTTTTTGATCTGATTCAAAATCGAATTTTGGTAGGTCAAAAACGACCAAATTTGGTTAAAATTCAACCTTTTTTCGAAAGTTAGTCATGCTACGAACAGTGTCTTTACTCTCTCACTGCAGCAGTGAAGTACATTTTTGTGATGCCATCGTAGATCGTATGTATGTAACTGTATTCTAACAAGAAAAAGTGTTAACTTCGATTGTATGCCTTCACAAATACAAAACATTCTTTACAAGCTTTGATTCTTATTAACGTTCAGTTGGTATGTTGGTGTTGTGATGCCATAGAATGGAATAACTCCTGTGTTCGAACCATTAATTTGTAAAACTTTTAGTGGTCAATGCAAATTTACACAAGTGTTTACTTTCCGCAAACGCCAGCTCGGTGGGATGTCCCGAGGTAAGCGCATATAAGTGCTAAAGTCTTGACCACCACCAGTTTCCACTTTATTTTCCTCCATAAAACTGCTTTACTACGTCGACGCCAATAGGGCAAAGGCCCGTTAAAAGCCCAACTACTATGGACTAACCTTACTGAGGGCAAAGAGATCACCTGATTTTTTGCTATCGATCTTGGGCTAAACGGCTTTTACGAGAGCGCATGTACCGATTATGTTGAGCAGAAAGGACTTAAGGCAAATTATCAGATCGATATCTCAAAAACTCAGGGATTTGCTAGCGTATATACAGACAAATGTTCATTTATACATACCTGAACACTTTCTGGGGTCTCCGACATTTTCTTCTTGGTGAGACAAACTTCACGGAAAATATAAAAACTTGATACCGTAGCATTTTTTTTCGAAAAATCTTAATATCATTTCTGTCCTTTCCACTTGGTATACAGATAGATGGGATTTCTTGGAGGAGGAGCTCCTCTAGTAACTTTTCAAATAATATCTAGCAATAAATGAGCTGTGGACTCATTCTCTTCCACGATTTTCACGCTATGAACAACTAAGCTAAGCTTGCGACATTAAGAGATCGTAAATTTTTCATTGCACTGCTCTTTGGGTCCGTTGAGAGCCTTAAAATCTTCTTTATGCGATTTATTAAGCTTATTAACCATTTGTATGCACCAAATTGGAATTGGAAAGGAAGCAACAACAAGCACATTATTTATAGTTCAGCAAGACCAATAACTACTAAGTTCAAGTGCTCATATTTTCAAATTAACTAAGAAATTGTCACCGCTTGCACTAACCTAAGCGAAAATCGTGCACTCGCGCACCCGTCCGTCGCGCAGCCATTGCACCCCTGCATGCGCGAACTACAAACACAAGCCGCGCCATTCGACGCATTTCAAACATTTGTTCTTATTTATAGCTTAACTTGCATTTCGTTATTTGTTAGCGAAATTTGTCGGCGAATTTCAAAGGGTGTACGAGATAATGCAAACATGCGCATGCGCTCATTCTCGACCGATTCGCGCGCTGTCGGACCGTTTGAAAGCGCAGCAAAAGGCAAGCACGGCACACTAAGTGGCGGCAAATCACAAAGGCCGGCGCAGCGCGCTGAGACACGCCGGTCACTGCAGTTGACCAAACACAGCTACGGGAAGGTCAACGGACGGACGAGTGCGTGTGTCGCGGCGGCTGGAAATTTAAAACTTGCCACAGCACCGTCACACGAATTGCAACAATGCAAGGCGGCGATTGAGCAACCACAAGCCACTTCCACAACGCGGACCAGGCCATGCTGCAAGGCAGGTGCGTGTTAATTGCATTAAATGCTTGTAATAGTGCGACCACAGAGTCGCTTTGGAACGCCGCCACGTGAAGCGTAAATTTAGAAGGAAACTTTAATCGACGAAAATGGGTGGGCGAACCTAAATCAGCTCRGTGAATGCCTCGCTCAAACTGACCGCAWTCACGTTGCAACACACGCCGCCTGACGAGGGCACACAGTTGGCGATCGGGTGCTGCGCAAAGACATCTCAGTGTATCACGCCACTGTCAGTGTCCCCATATAGYGAGCGCGCGCCGTGTTCTCCTTGAAAGGGCATTTCAGCGTGGCCACYATTTGTTCGCYGACTTGACTGCTGTCGTGCGCACCGCCAGTGGCACCATAATTGGCATAATAACATAATATGAGACTGGCTGTTGCAAACAAATGCAATACTTTGCTAACCAAAACAAACCAATTACAACAACAAATTGCAAAAACAGAAAAACGAGAGACACAACAACAATTAAATCGCAGACGAACGCTGACAAATGCACGTAGCCGGGGTCGGGTTTCTGCGGCAGCGCCAAATATGGAGCGCTTATAAATTCAATAAAGCTCCCAATACGTCAGTGCTGAACGGCACACAGACAATAAAAATAATGGTCGCACCAGACCCGTGCACATGGCCAGATATGCATATTTATAAAGAGACCAAACTTGCAGCGCAGACAGTCGAATATTCACACACCTACCCACATACAACAGATAATCGAGTAGACAAAACAATTGCAAGCTGACACGTACGATCGTCAGCAATTATTGCCAATGATGGCAACTATAGTTTGGCGGCGAGTGCACAGTGTGCTCAAACTGCGTAGAAAGGAAGTGTGTGAATATTACTCAAAAATGATTCTACTATATTTTTTATCAAGCGCTAGAAATATGCAACTTTTGAGACCAATTCGACATCTTTGATGCTCTGTTTTCAAATTCTTCCACAATACCTCATAAACATACAGGCTCTATTAAGCTCCCAAGTTCTTCCATAACACCTCAAATTGTATGCTGAAACGAAGAATAATTTTCTAAGTATAACTTTAGTACAACGCTCGAGGTTTGGTGTACCTATCTTTATGGTGTTTTATGCACCGACTTAACCTTGATCACCTTCTTGGTTCTGATCTCCTCGTCCTTACCAGTAATTTGTTTATTCAGTTGACCTAAATGACAGCAACATCCATAACGAACGAAAGAACTTGGAACTACTAGTCTCTCATTTTGCTTCCTAAATTTCTACGAAAATCTTAAATTTGAAATACCTTTGCGGGTTGATTCACCTTGCAAGTATTCACCAGGTTTATCCTGCTTTTTTCAGTTGACGTGTTGACTTTATTCCGTAATTGGACGAATGACTAACAGACATTATGAGCAGCATTTTCGTAGTTGAGTTCGGAGTTTTAATCTAGCTCATAAGACCGCTTTTGATGAAACCATTTAATATTAGTTGAATTAAGTTCAAAGTCAGAGCTTAGATAACACTCCACAGCGGTCGACGGCGATTCCATCTAAACCGTTATTGATAAGTATGATGTACATTCTATGAAACTTTTATCAACAACCACAGCTTCCGCATGACGACCATGATAGACAAACCGCTGAAAGCACTGCTGAAGTCGTGTGCTGTCGCACATTTTGGGCAAACTGGTGTCCGCCAACACTTCCTGCACTACGGTACGTCTTTGTGCGGTTTGCTTTCACAATCAAAAACAGACACTTTGCAAGCTGTTGCTGGCCATCGTCTGGTGGCCTTCTCGCCACCAATCACCTCTACCCTGCGCCGTTTGCTGTGCATTTCGCTGTCAGTTACGCCTTTTCATTTATGTGTCTATGAATGATGGCGGCAAATGTGTGTCTGCCGGCTTTGGTCAGCGCCATATTCCCATGTCAGCAATGGCACAGCGGCAACAAATAGCTTGCAACAGTTATAGCCATTGCAACAAAGTGTAACAGCAGGCAATGCCTGCAATGTCTGTTTGCTTTCGCAACTAAACGTCCGTCTGCCGGCTGTCTGGCTTAGCAGACACGTCGGGCCGCCCCTGTTGTGCCTACGGAGCTGTGCATGGTCTGGCAGTCTGTTTTTCCTGGTTCGTTATTGACGTTGTGCTCGCTCGCTGCCTGCGGCACATACAAAACAAACCCACCGACCTTCTCTCGGCCGTCACTACGCCGCTTTCGACACAGTCGCGTCTGTCGCTTTACTAATTCCGCACATTCAGTTCGGAGATATTGTGTTTATCAAACAAAAATTGAAATCAAAGCGAAAACAATGACACAGTAGCTGTTTCACGTTTGAGTTACTACAATGGGAGCAAAATGCTGCAACAACTACAACTACAATAATACTCATAGCAACACCAATGGCAATGGTAATAACTGCAATTGCAAGAGCAACGGCAAAGGCAACAGCAACAATAATGTGTGTGTAGCAACTCAGTGGTTGTTGTTGCCTTTATTGGCAGCAACAGCTTTGCAATCGGCGGCAATTTGCCGACAAAAAATAGTCTAGACACAGACTAGACTCCATAAAAATAATTATTATCGGTTGCAGTTTCTTCTTCCAATTTTCCTTCATTTTTCGCTTCACATCACCATTTTAGCCAGCTTGTGGCGCTTTTTGTTGCTCTGTCGCCTCGCTTTTGTAAAACTATTGTGCAATTTTTGTTTTGTTTTCGCTGTAACGTTGGCCGTTTTGTTGATTTTTGTTTTTATTAATTGAGCCTGTGCTTTCATAATTTGGTTGCCACTATCACAATTTCTTCTGCTTTCGGTTTATTATTTCAAAATAGCGACCGCCTGCAAAAAGGCTGTTCGTCCGTGAAAGCCAAAAGCCCTTTTCAACTTTTTCAAAAGTACCAAGTTCCTCTTAGATTTCTATTGACGCTATTTCCCGAGAACTTGAGAGGAGAGGTAGTTGAAGTTGTCCAGAAATCAGATGCCAGCTTCAGTACATTAACTGGTATCTGATTTCTTGCGCAGATTGTAGCGGTATACACTATGTGAATCTTGTTTCAGTTTTTTTTCCGAACCCCTCACCCAATCTCGCAGGTCCTCACACATTTACGTTGAATGACCAGAGGTTAAGAAACTTTCATTTAGCTTATGCGGGTAAGGACCAAAATAGATCTTAAGGTCATTACTATTTTAGGTCCATTGACCGAGCTCGAATTGTGAGTTTGATATTGATATCCGGCTACAATGGAGTTTAAAAATTCAGAAAAACTTTTTTCTCCCACTTTATAAGTAAAGCTACGGCTCTATAGTGAACTCGCCTTAGCAATCTAAGTAAATGGATTTTAACATACATTTCTAAAGATCTCATCGCTCAAAGTCTGATAGCTTCTGCAACACAAGCCCATATTGCCTTCTGCAAATCTTAGCACTCACAAATTTCGCCAACACCTATCAATCTTTCACCAGCAAGTTCACTTTGTTCATTTGTTCATGTCTTTATTAATGCGTGTAAACACTAAGCTTTCCCGCAGTCAACACATCCACCAACCTGCTATGAGTTTGCGCCAACAATACGTTCCAAACAAAGCAGCAGTCATCAGTATGTAAAACTGTTGCTTTGCTTTCATTTAGACGCGGCTGGAATTTCGAATGAGTTGTGCTCGCCGCAGATGAACAGTTAAAAGTCGTGGGTGGCACAGACCGACAACGAATTGCACTTGCCACTCACATACTCACAGAATTATAATCTACAGGAGTTTGGTGTGAATACTAACAGCAAAACATGAAGGAACATACATACAGACAACCAACAATAACGGTAGCGAGGCAATGGCGCATGATATCACCAAGCATGAAACCATTTTTGGTGTAGTGTTCGTACGTTGGGTCCCAATATGGAAGATCATAAAAGGCATTTAAATGAAGATAATTTTATTTGTTTCATCATGGACTCTTGACGACAGCCAAGCAATGACAGAGGCTAAATTTCTCTCTCGGTGACGATGAGGAAGGTTGCAATTACAGAAAGATATTCCATGCATGTTGTCTAGGGGAAAGGGGTTAAGGGATTGTATTGAAATTATAATGATAAAATAACATAGTATGGTCTTTAAATACAGTTTAATTTCATGGGATATTAAGTGGAGTTGGCTGAATACTTAGTGCCATTCCACGGCTATATTCTAAATTTATGGAATTTACATCACCATTGAAGCCTTGAAATCTAACGAGAATCGTAGAGAAAAGTATAGTTCTCTCCCGTCAAATGATGACCATACTCTAGCCCCTGATCATTTCCGTCCTGCTAAATGGTGCGGAGGCATGAACAATAACATCATCGGATGAATTGGCCTTAGGAGTGTTCGAAAAAAAATTTTGCGGAAGGCTTATGGTCTTTTGCGTTGGAAAGATATATAACGATAGCTATACGAGATATACGACGACTTCGACATAGTTCAGCGTATCATAAGACAGCGGCTGCGCTGGCTAGGCCATGTTGTCCAGATGGAAGAGAATACTCCAGCTTTGACGGTTTTCGATTCAGTACCCGCTATTTCATAGTAGGTTATATATATTATATATATATAACTAACTTGTTTGATGTATTAAGTACTGATTTCCAAGAAGCCGTATTTCTGGCGCTTGATTGAGCTTTCATAAAGCTTTCATGAAAGTTTAATAGAACTTTTACGAACCCGGTTTAAAAGTTTCAAATCTTTACAAAAATATTGACTATCTCATAATTTAATCGGGTTTTCTCAACCTGAATGATTAAATATATATATATACTTTTTTAAACACCAATTTGTTGGGTCTTCTTGATTTTTGCCTAAGTAGTAGACCTGACTATGACAATGTTAATACATCTACTTTTTATTCTCAGTGCTGACAAGACATCAGCCTACACATCCGTCATGCAACACTACTAATCATTTGCGAAATCATATGACAACCAGAAAATCATATGATCATAGGTCAAAATTCTGTGCGCTGTTGCATGAGTCGGCGAAAGACAGTTGATGTACTCATGCTGGCACAAAGCACACGAACATGCAATGTGTGTGATCTTGGTGACAATGTGGGATAAACCATCTGCCACAAATAAATAAGAATATAATAAATATTGTAATTACTTTGTATTGCAGAAAACGAAAACGAAAGAAAAAGAAAGTGCCCTTTGTGTCTCTTTCAATGCTCTCGAACAGAAACTACCCAAGCGGAAGTGAATGCGGTCGTAAAAATGTGAGGCATTATATGAAATGTCGCATTCCTTTCAAGTACATTATTTAATGCCGAAAATACAACAGATGAGTGTCAATAATACCAGATGATTAATGGTCAACTGCCAGAGGAAGTGGCAGGCAACAGAAATAAACAAAAAATCAGCACAACCGCCACCTGAGACACAAAAAACTGTTACATATATTTATCTATAACTAAGTATGTATGTATGTGTGTAAATATATGTGAAGCTATATAATATGCTGCATAAACTTTCGAAAGCCTCTACTTATGGCGGTGCGCTTGAATTGAATCAAATAAATGCAGGTGCTTACGGAGATGTGTATAAGAGACAGGTATGTATGTGTGTAAATATATGTGAAGCTATATAATATGCTGCATAAACTTTCGAAAGCCTCTACTTATGGCGGTGCGCTTGAATTGAATCAAATAAATGCAGGTGCTTACGGCGAGAGGCTTTGAGTGCCACTGCGATCGACTGCAAGTGCTGTACACTCTGCGCAATAAGGGCATGGAAATGTTCATGCAAATTTATGGGAAAGGTTTGAAGTCATCTGAAATACTGGTTGAGTCACTACTTTTGTGGCTCGAGTCTGCTAATTTTTTCGAATTCAAAAGGCTTTCAACAATAACACTCATCGTATATATTTTTCAACGATTTTTACTTAGTTTTTTTTTTGTATTTTTGTTGTTGTTGTAAAACGGATTTAACATTTCTTAAGAAGTTTAGGGAAAATCTGGTGGATGACTCGAAACTTTTTGGAAAATGAATGATGAGGTGAAGTTCCTCCTGACTATGCCCTTCAGGTATATGTAGGTAATTGCTCTACAAATTCTTTTCTACCCAGCAGTTGATTAGAACATCCAATAAGTGAACTAATTTCATTAGTAAAATAACTCGAAAGAAAATTGGCTGACTGAACACGATTCTCGTAGCATGAAGAGTACAATTTCCTTACCAAATTACTCTGTCATCTATTTATTTATTTAGTAAAATACCTGTTAACATACCAGTTATATATTAGTAAAATACCAGTTACCATACCAGTTATATATTAGTAAAATACCAGTTACCATACCGGTTACCATATTCACGGTAATTACGAATATTAAGATTGTTATCTTCATGTTACTTGAGTAATTTAGCCTGGGCGTTCTTTGTAAGCATTCGACTAACAATCATCGTATTTTTCAAGCAGCAGCAAAATAACGATGCCCGTCCAGGGGAAAGTAAGATTCTTCAGAAATTTTCATAAAATGATTTCAGATACATAGGAAACATATAGGCATATGAAATATGTATACTAATCCGGTTACTTTTCTAACACATTATTCAAGCATGTAAAAATAAACGGGAGCAACAACAAAACATTTGGGAACAAAATAAATAAATGATTGGCCGAAATAAGCCAGACACCGACCAACACAGGCAATTTTGCCAATCATATAATGCTGCTACACGGCTAAAAAGTCGAAATGACAAAAATACGAGACTCGGACACATACCCTACAAACACGCCGCACAAATTATGACAGGCACTAAGTGTAGGAGAACACACATTTATACTGGGGAAAGATGAATTGCTGGCGAAATTCGAAGAAAACAGCGACAGAAGACACAAATACAAGAGCAAACATACTTGCGAAGAAATGGTGTTTGTGTGTGTGCATGTATGTATGTGCGGACGGGCTAAACAATTGCAACAATTTACCGGCTATTTGTATGTTTATGCCTCAATGGGCACATATGTGGGTATTTGTATTATATGGATTAAGTATATATGGTATAAGTATGGCGATTATTGTTCTTTTTATTTTTTATTTTTTTTTTTTTTTTGTTTTGTGTAAGCGTGTGTAGGTTTCACCGTCTAGACGTTGTTACAGACGATTGAACGCGCTATCGTTCCCAGTACTCACACGAGAGCATCAAACGGATGTGTGGTTTTGTCAAATTGAGGCCCGCAAGCGCAGCAAACGATTAGTTTCACGAGCCTCTTCGGAAATAGTGTGATTTATTGTGCCGTCTTTGGCTGGCTGATTTATATTTAGAACACATAGTTTATTTTTTTTTTCGAGCGAACACATATTTCCGTTAGCAAATGAGAAGCAGATTTGGTGACTAAAATATTATAATATATAAATATTTTTACTTCATTCGGTCTTTAATAATATTTTTATGCTGTAAAAACTTTTTTTGTTAATTAATTAAATAGTTAACATAATTAGCAGAAAACTGTTGGGGAGACATTTATGCTTGGCTGAGAACGAATCGAAAATTAATTTTATATTTTCGACTCCTATTGCATTCATCATTTTTTTGGCTGCTTTCCAAATAGTCGTGGGTCTAAAGGTTGTCCATAATTTTTAGTTGTTTTGATATCCAAAAATATAACTTTGACTTTGTGGAGGTCATTCTTACCGCTTACGCGGTTATAGCCGAGTTAACAACAGTGCGTGAAATGTCTTCTGTTGGCAATTTGGTGATCTATCCAGATTTTCTCTCGAAAACTCATAATATAGACTCATCAAATGTTGCCATCGTCCACCTTTCTGCACCATATAATAGGACGGAATAATGAGTGACTTATAGAGATTGGTCTTTGGTCTTCCAGAAAGGACTTTAGTTCTCAATTGCTTACTTAGTCCGAAGTAGCACCTGTTGCCAAGAGATGTTCTGGGTTGGATTTCGAGGCAGGTGTTGATGTTGGTTCCAAGATAGACGAAATTATCTACGAAGTCAGTTTATACAGCCGTATTAGTTTTTCGGGAATACCAAATTTAGACATAGCGGAATTAAGGCAGTTCCTTTTCGTGCAGTCAAAAGCAGGTTTAAAATCGACGAAGAGTTGGTGTGTGTCTCGGGTATTTTCCTAGATTTGGTGCAAGTCTTTAATCTTTCATATAATACGTTGGTTTGAACCTTATATGGTATGTTAAGGAGGCTTCATTTTTGTGGGAAATGGAACGTCTTCTCCTGTCTGTGTAGGACATTGGACCAAGAAAATATATTCTATCTATTTTACATAATAAATTACCTCTTTGGCGGCACCGAAGCTATAGTAGATTTCTTATATCATAAGTGGGTATAGAAGGTCCTGTAGTGTTTAAGTGTGTACAGAAAGTCCAGTAGTTTGATTTTCATCGCCTGTATGGCAGCTATATGCTATAGTGATAGTACGATCTAAACAAAATCATCTGAGATTATAGCTATATCCAACAGTGATCCAATATCGGCGATCCCAACAAATTTCAAGTTTATTTCTCAAAAAGAGAGAGATTAGTTCTGGTATATGCGGAAAGACGGACGGACGGACATAGCTAAATCGACTCAGCTCGTCAATGTTTTCTTGAGGGTATTAAAAACTTCGTGGTAAACAGCATTAAACTTTCTGTTAAGAATTTTCGTTCTTTAAAACGCTCCCACGGGTATCATATAAACAGATCCCAAACATTACTCACAAAAACGTCAGCGTGTTGGCGTGTTCTTATGAGCGATATGCTTGGATTCAAAGCACCCCCTGAAGCAGACAAAGAACTTCTGTTGCATTTATATTTTTCCCTACTCAAAATGTTAAGGTTCCGAAGCGACAACCATATCTTCTCAAACTCGTTGGAGTTGATCACAGGCTTACAAAGACGAATCAAACTAACTTCGGGTTAACTTGGCAGTGAATTTAATTCGACGAAGTACAATAATTTTGCGCGCATTTGCAACAACAACCAAACGTAATAAATATTTTCACGTTTTATGACTTTGCATGAAACTTTAATGAATCATCGCATCCGCTGATTGCCACCGAATGAAATTAATTGTATCTACTCACTGAAGTCACCACACCGACTGCTACGCTCGACTGCCTATTTGGGTCATTTGGCGCACACTAACACGTACACACATAGGTACATACACATGTTTCCCCTTGTAGGTGATTGCCGGACCGAAACTGTGGCCTTGGCTGCTGCAAAAAGTTATAGAGGAGTTTGCTTTACTCACAGCAAAGCAACAACAACGAGACGAAAACGCTTGAAGCTTTGGCGGGGCGCAACCCAGTTTCGAAGGTGCGAGCGCGCTTGAACACAATTAGGCGATGTGATGGTGCGACTCGAGGCAGCCAGGTCGGCACGTCACACTTAGCCAAATGGCAATACGATTAGCACACAGTGGCGAAGTAGTCACAACACCAAAGACAATAACAACAACAACAGCAGCGACTAGCCAACGCGTCCTTGAAGCACTCAACAGTAATGCGCCACTGCTCTACTTTCGTGCCGCTGGTGGAACCTTGATTTTGTTCAGCTGATGTCTATCGGTGTTTGTTGTGTTTCTTTTTCTTTTTTTTTTTTTTTTTTTTTTTGTGATTAATTTTTTTCTCCTTCCGTTTTGTAGTTTTATTGCGAATTTGATTATGTACATACGCATTTCTTTCGAGTTTATTTAATTTTTGGCGGCTCTTGTTTCTCTGTTGTTGCTTTTTTGGCGTAAACACATACACGTAAGCACACACCGATATCAGCAAGTGAGCAGCAAGATTTGTAGGTCATTAGGGAATCGAAATTATGTGAGAATTTCGCTGATACTTCTTGTTAACACCGAATGCGAATGCTGATATCAAGCACTTTATTCTAGACGGCCTTCCTAATTCCCCTTACTCAAAGCTTCTATAAGCTTCGAGGGCTCATTCATTTATTTATGCACCACTCTGAGCGTCGTAGCATACATTATATCAAATAAAAGTGCGTTTATTCAATGATTTGTAGAGTGCTTTTAGGCGAATATGCTTATGAAAACAGAAAAGTCGAAAATAAAGCACGAGCATAAAAATACAAAAATAAATCAGCAGACTGTAAGATAAATTATTATTATTGGCGTGCGTTTTTGTTGTATTATGTGAGGAAATGTGATTATATATTGAGCTATATATTTATGTAAGTATGTATATGTATGCGTGTAAGTCTACAAGCGGCTGTAATTTTTCTCGTTTGGTGTGGTTAAGTGTTGTCGCCTGTTTAAGCATAGGGTGATTCTAAATGCAGTTATTTTGCTCTTGTACACGGTAATGAGTACCGGTAACTTTATCTTCAATACAAATATTTTTGAAAAGAGTATTAGAGAAATATAAGAAAACTGTTCAGATACATATAATTACAAAAATGGAGGGTTACAACTTTGATAATTAAAAATATAAATAATATTTAATAGAAATGCAATTTAATTTCCTTTAATCATCGTGTAGAATTTCGTCTTCATGGCAACTCTATCCAGAAACTTAATTTTACGCTGGAAGCAAACACAATTCCCTTTAAAAGGGAATTCTTGTCCCGAGGCCCGAATCTCGAGCATTTTTGGCAATGGACAAAGAAAAGCAATTGATATTCTACCTTCCGAGTCATCAAAGATGCGTGTAGTCTAGCGTTGTCCTAATGGAAGACGAAGTCCGATTGAAAAATCAATCGTTCGACCAGGCTGGAGTAGCTCATAGTGGATGATTCCTTTCCAATACCACCAACCACTCAGAAAACCCTTACGAGGCGTCAATCCTGCCTTTGCGACCATTTGTTGAGCTTCACCTTTCCTCTCCTGTTGCCATTCGCTTCAGAAACTGTTCGACTTCATTTCGTTTCAGCAAAGAACCACAGATGTTAATACCCCAAACATCGAGCTTCTTTTTTTAGCCAGCCTATTTTAAATGGTTCAAGGCCTTTTGATGATGAATGTTAAGCTCCTTAGCGATGTCATGGGTGCTTATGTGACGGTCCTGGTCCATATTTTCTATAACTTCATCGCCTTTTCCAACGATAGATCGACCAAAGCGAGGTGCATCTTTCACATCAAAAGTTGCTGAAGAGAAGCGAGCGAACCATTGCTGTGCTGCACGAACCGAAATAGCATCGTCTCCGTAAACTTTACTAATTTCATTGGTGAATTGCGTCGCGCTTTTTATACAAAAATTTCGAAACAAAGCGATTTTTGTCATTTTTGAACAGCTGTAACTTTTTTCAACTTCCCCGAATTTAATTTTTTTAGTTAAATGGAGCTTGAAATCTCACCTTTCCAACACTATATGGTATGACACAATGTGATTGGAGATATACGACTGTAACGACCTCTATTAAAGACTTTTTCGACAATATTACAACAGTTTACAAAATTAAATAAAAAAATCATTGAAAAAAGCCATGTCCTCGTCAACAGGATTTCTACCATTGTGGTCATTGGAAACCTGGAAAAATTATGGATTATGGAGTTGCAAATCTGAAAACAAATGACATTAAATGGCGGCAGCTCCAAATTAAAAGTACTTTTTTTCATATATTTGTTAACTTTGTCGAATTTTTTTTTTTAATTAAAAAATTTACTACATTATATATCTATAAGTAAACCATGAATGTATATACGTATATGTACCACACAGATATTTGGAAACCACTGTCCGAAAAGTATATGTCCGCCAGATGGCACTATACTTCGGATCTTATTTGAATTATGCGTGGGTTAGGACACATAATACCTTTAAAGTTTATGAATTGTGATTCCTGTTCGGAACAAACACCAAAGAGTTTTTCTACTTTTAGGAAGACAATCTCGAACTTCCGGTGGTATTTCTCTATAAAATATTTTTTCATAAGACCTTCAAGAATTTTGTAGACAACACTGTTTAAGCAACCCAGTATATTCGCCACTTGATTTTCTTATAAGTGGTATATGCTTTGCTCCACTTATGCTGTATTTGGCAATTTCATTTCATTTTTATTGATTTGAATTCTATTTTAGATTGCAGGCACTCAACTGTTCAATTTTCGCAGCCTTGTAAATATTTTCTTTTCAATGAAATTATGCCAGCGACTTCATCAGCCTTCACTTTGGCACTCTTTTTGATTTTTTCGCATTTTTTCTGTCTTGTAACAATTCGATTTGAGTTGATACATCTAAGAGCTCGTTATATTGCACACATATGTACATATGTTTATCTTTGTATATATGTACTTTAAATTGATTGTGTGCTTGTAGGTTCGTGCAGAATGAACGCCTCATTGAAGCGTGCCCCACAAAGCGATTGAGAATGCCAACTTTTCCCTTTTTTATTTCAAAATATTATTATTATTTTTTTTTTCAATTTCTTTTCTGCCGCTTTGTTATCACAACGTTTTCACTGAAGTATCAAATTTAGAATTTATACGGATTAACTGCTTATTTTGTATTAAAGTTGAAGTGTGGCGCTGAGGGATGGAATTAAGTTTCGCAATCATATTCGGTAATCATAAAGTGAAAAGTTTAAAAATAATTCCACGAATTTTTCATCACAGCATATTAGAGCATTTTTCGATTGGTATTGAAGATTGGAATTCGTGAATTGAAATCAAGACTAAGTTGCGTAAATAATAAATCGGAAAAGGATATTTGACTGTTTGAGGTTAATGGTAGTATACTTGCACTAATTTCCTCGTTCAAAAAGGGTCGAAAAATGAAATATTCTCTATAACTTATTATATCATAAGAAATTTCAGCTGCTTCTGTAGTTTCAGTCAAATTATTATTTAAGATAAGATATAACCAGCAATCAACTTCATTAGATTAACTTGTCTTCCAAAAGAAAGCATTCAAAACCACGAATTCTCCAAATTAGCGTCTACAAACTTTGCACACTTTGCACGAGCCTCTCCCGTCAAATCATCAAATGAGAAATATGCGGGTATTGCATAGCCAAACTTCTTTTCGCCACAATGTCTAGACGGCAAAGTCACTACTGCCATTCACCGGCATTCTGTAGGAAGTTATGCAACAAATTGTGATGCAAAAAAAGTTCGAAATAGTTTTTTTCGTCTGCAAGTGAAAATTTCCCAAATTTATTTCACCAAATCGCTTCAGGTATGAATATGCCAACAACAAGGACTACAATAGCACTGAGTTACAATGGCTGAAATTGACTGGAGATACCTACACCTGCCGTTCAAGGGATGCTCCTTCAAAATTCCCATCGGTGGCATATGCGAAAACAACAACAATAACATGCATGCGTCTATTTACATGCGAGTTGGTAAATAGTTTTAGTAACTAGCAAACGCGACAAAAGTTTGAAACGAATTGATGAGTCAGGTGGCGGATTAATCTGAGAAGTGGCGAAGCTATGCAGTAGCATATGATTTCACTGTTTCATTGATGTTGCTGTTGTTGTCCTTCTTGCCGACTTATGTCGCTAAATAACGCTACTGTCTGCGCTGGAATTGCTGATTGAACCACAGTGCAGATTATTTCGAGAGGTTGGTGAAAGACTATTAACAAAGACAAAGTTATATTGAGCGTTAGCATAAATTTAAACAACGTCAGCTTGTTCTAATTTACAGCAACAAGTGGTAACTGAAGAATATCGTTCCTCTGCAGTGGCAATGTATCTAGTTAAGCTTGTCGTAAACGAAATCTTCAGTGAAACAAGTGTATGTTTTCAAAACCTTTGTAACTGATGAGAGATTGTATGTGGTCATTTCGAGGTTCCCTACTTTTTTGAAGAAAAAACACAGATTCTTTAAATTTAATGAGAAATGTTTATTTGCATTCGAAAGGACATTCTTTGGTATTTATATTTTGAAGATTATCTCTTTAAAATTTTCGCCGCTCCTACGTCTTAGATGGTCCATCCGACGAGCACTTCGACTAGTAGCTGGCGAATGACACGCTTGATGTTTTGCACCAAAGCCTGAATCGAAGCGCGACTGTCCGGATAGACTTTAGACTTTACATGTCCCCACAGGGAAAAGTCTAACGGCGTGTTATCACACGATCTTGGTGGCCAATCGACCTTCCCAAAATGTAAAATTAGCAGCTCACCGAACTATTCTCTCAATAACTCCACTGATTAATGCGATATGTAGGAAGTGACACCGTCTTGTTAAAACCAAATGTCGCAGAGACCGCGATTTTCAATTTCAGGCATTAACTTGTCAGTTATTATAGCCGGATAACGGTTTTAATTGACGGTTACTTTCTCACCGGCATCATTTTTGAATAAATAAGAACAGATGATCCCATCGGCCCACAAACCAGACCAAACCGTTGTATTTTCTAGGTGAAATGGCAGCTCTTGAATTTCTTCAGGTTTCTTTTTTTCGCAACAGCGGCAATTTCGCTGGTTGAATAAAAAATTCGGCTTGAAAACGTCGAATCTTCATGGAACTTTTCAAAAGCCAATGCACCAAGTCGTTCCATACTTCAGTCCAAGTTATTTTGTTTATTCGATAGTTTGGATTTACAAAAATATCTCTCTAAACAATTTTTAGTTTTTCCCGAAACAACTTTTTGTTACGGTGGCCATGTTATCTCAAGTCTGACGTGAATACTCTTCAAATATCTCTATATCACTTAAACGAAAGGGGTACTTTTTTTAAACATTCGATAGTTTAAAAAATTGATTGTAAAAATATCAAAATGCTCTATACTAGAATACCCCCTTAAATCTATACACAAACTATAATTATAGGTTAAGTAGCCCTCGTTATTCATTCGCCGTCACAAACTTTTCTCCCCCTTACCCTGGTTCAATCACTCACTAGATTGTCTAGTCTAGTAGAGCGGGTTGCTATCAGCTGCTGTTTGCTTTCACGAAAACTATCCACTCGCTGCGTAATCAATGCGCAAGCATTTATACGAGATTGACATGCGAAAACACCTTCAAACATGTCGTCTAGACGGCGCAAATTTATTTAATGCGTTTATGCGCTTCTTTCTATCTTTAGCTTTCGCTATTTTATTTTATACCTATTATTTTTCACCCATAAGTTTTTCATTCTATTAGCGTCGCTGTGGACTCGCTTACTTTTGATTACATTTCGTCTGTTCGTTTTCATTATAGACATTACATACATTGATGCATAGTTTGTCCTTTAATTTTATAGAAAAAGTGTTTTTGCTTTTGTTTTACGCAAACGTTTATATGGTTAGTTTGTATATGCGCTCATTTCGTCTATTTAATGGGCCACTTCAGAATATCGATGCGTAGCTGAAATATTTCGAAACTATTTCAAGTTCACTTGGCCGGTAGCCGCGCCGAAATAGTTTAAGCCGACTTCTGTTCATGTGAAAGTATTTATACAAGTAACATGCATATAATTTTATCTTAGCGCATCTATTTATATACAAAATACTTTTGTAGGCATTAGGGTGAGTACCATAAAAAAATTTTTAGATTGAAAAAACTTATATATAGAAAAAAATGTATCCCTATAAGACAGGATTTTAAGCTCAATTTAAAAAATGCCGATATGCAGTTAACTTGTAAAAATCGCTTTTCATTAAAAGCAATATATATAACATTAATTTTTTTTATTTTTTACATAACAAACTCTTGCAGAACATAAAATTTCCAAAACAATTTCCCTCAGGGAGAATTTTTGGATTCAATAATTTTAAAATATGTACATATATATATCCTATATTCCCTGTATATACATATGTTCGTTTGAAGCGTAGTCGTGCCAATGCGGGACAAGTGTACAAGAGATGCTATTTTGTTTCCTTGGTGTCTTGCTCTAAACATTTCCTGTAGTCTTCTCGATCTGCCATCCCCATTCTGCGGGTTTGTGTCGCCACTAATTCCGATCATGTTCCTTAAAGTCTCTTCGGCCGAACCCATAAATTTTATATAATTTTTCTTTCTCGCGCTTGCAGATACTCGAATTATCATGGATATACCACAATATGACAAATAATCGAATGTCGTTACCAAAAAAGTTCGTACTGAAAACTCCTTTGTTTACCAAGAAGATTGAAGGAAAACGCAAATCATTGTTTTCGGAAAAAAAATTTCATTAATAGTTGTTTGTTCTTCGATCAGTCTTATAAATATTCTCCACAACAACTGTAATATAGAATAGTCGAAAAAGTCTTTTCGTATTTCTAATCAATCTTCAACTTTTTTATATTAACAATGAACTATAATTAGAGACATTATTCCATCAGTGTAAAACTTTTCTGGTTTCGCCGCGAAAAACTGCGAAAAGTAATTTTAACAGGCTTGTCTTGAAGCCAACTTTACCCCATTAAGGCAGTTCTGTATTGACCGAAACAAATGGTACTCCGATGTTGAAAGGTCAGGGTTATATGGTGGATGCATCAAAACTTCCCAGTCAAGCTCTCCCAGTTTTTGCCGAGTCATCAAAGATATGTGTGGTCTAGCGTTGTCCTGATGGAAGACGAAGTCCTTTATCTTGATAATTTCTGCCCGTTTTTTTCCAGGCTGGAGCAGCTCATAGTGGATGATTCCTTTCCAATCTCAGAAAACCCTTTCGAGGTGTCAATCCTGCCTTTGCGACCATTTGTTGAGCTTTACCATGCTTGGACAATAATCTGTTTCGCACATTAGTTCAAATACGACTTTTCCTCTCCTGCTACCATTCGCTTCAGAAATTGTTCGTTTTCATTTCGTTTTAGCAAAGAATCGCAGATGTTAATTCAGTATATTAAACTTTTTACAGACAATTCATTTGGTACCCAAACATCGAGCTTGTTTTTGGAGCCTGCCGTTTCTAAATGCGATGACCTTAGCGATATCATGGCTGCTTATGCGACCTGGTCCTGGTCCTGGTCAATCTTTTCTATAATTTCATCGACTTTTTGAACGATAGGTGGACCAGAGCAAGGTGCATCTTTCACATCGAAATTTCCAGAACGGAAGTGAGCGAACCATTGTTGTGCTACACGAACAGCACCGTTTCCGTAAACTTCACTAATTTCATTGGTGGCCTGCGTGTGGCATTCTTCTCTTCTTTTATACAAAAATTTCGAAATATAGCGAATTTCTTCATTATTTTCACTCATTGACAAAATACGAAAAGACTTTTTCGACTATCTAATATTTTTGTCGCTTCTTGTATATGTACTATATGTGCTAAAAGTGAAGTTTCAAACGAGGTTTTACCAAATTCGTAGTTTCTATAATCCGTCGAGTGACGGAGAGACCATGGCTGAGTTGTCTATATGTGATTTCTTAATATCCAGATTCCGCCAGAAAAAGGTAACTGAACTTAGTGCTTTGTAAGAGCTCCGTGTTTTATACGTGACTTCTACCTCGATGTTCTAATTTATTCAGGTCTCACAGATTCTCATATGACCTGCTATAGGACACTCGCTTTTCGATTATATTGTTGCTACAAATCAATATTTTCCCAGCCCACAATCAATCTGCTACGAACTCATAAATGACCCACATAGCCCAAATCTCTCGCCTGCAGCGGCTCAAATAAATAACGGATGTCTTTATAGCACACAAGTAACGGTATTACTGTTAATTAAATAACCCCTTATTGTTGATGAAATTTCAAAACAATTTCGTATACAAATTTTTGTATCTATTCGGTGGGGTGGTATGTTTTATTTATGAACCAGGCAATTCATTCATCACACCACGGCATTAACGAAACGGTTCATCAGCATTGTTGTTTCGAATTAAATCAAAGGACACAAATTGCGGTAACTCAATGGCACCCGAGCCCATCAACTCGGTTAACGAAAAGCCACAGACACTGCATGGCGGTCCTCACTGAAATGACACCGAGTGCCCATAAATCTTGCAAAAGCTTTCAATTTCACGCTCAGACCCCAGCTGTGGCGGCGAATGTCCTTGATATGCACACAACCCAACGAACACAGGCAGGAGCACATAAGTCGCAAAGATGCCTCGAAAGCGTACGCATGTGCGATATGAATAGTTAATTTTGTTGTTGTTGTTATTGTACATTACAACCAGACAACCGCAAAAATTGCTTTCAAATATTTCAAATTGCTAAATTTTGTTTAAAAGCAAAAATTTTGATTTATACCCGAGCTTAAATGAGGGGCGGCTAATATTTGTAGGGTGAACCCCTGGTCCTCATCACCCGCCGCCCGTCAGCAGACACTGCTGAAGTGCTTTTCCGACCGGTATTTGTGCAAAATTAATATGAGATTTATCCGAGAAAGAGTTGTTGTTGTTGTTGTTTGTGTGTGTGTGTGTTTGTTCATTGTTTTGTTGTTGTTGCATAATTAAAGAAAACTGACGAATTAATCACCACAAGCAGACATGGCAAATGATAATGCTCAACTCAAAAATGTCTGCAAAATACTTAAGCATTCTGCGTCCAGAGGGCAATTGCGGTTGCCGAAGCACAGGGTAGCGCCGCATGGCATGGCATTACACTGCATAGCGGAGCTATAAAATCCAATGTGCCATCACTTGTAATCAAGCGGCAGACTCCTACGAGAGTGCCCGCCGGCTGCCGCGTTGTGTGTGTTGGCGCGCGGTGCGCGAGGGCGTATACGCGGCCTATGCGCGCGTACTTTATGGCCTGCGCCGACAAATTTATGAGCGCGCACAGGAAGCTAATAACATTTCAAATTTCTCCGCTTTATTATGCCGTTGCCGTTGCTGTTGTTGTTGTTGTAGCTTTCTAGCTCCTATTTTTTACTTTTCACTTTGTTGATTGTTGTTGCTGTTTATGCTTCAGCTGCTTCACACAATGATACATGTAAATACGTTTTGTTTTTTGTCGGCGTTGCGCAGCGCGGCGCATTTTTAGCATCAAATGAGAATTTTAAATGTCAAATGGTAATTTGTTGCAAGTGTCTGAAGACACATAAACCGTCAACCACCCGCCCTTCCCCAGCGCAAACACACAAATATTCCGGCCGCGAGCGAAATGCCACCGAAAAGCGTGTTTTCTGCCGCTGTCTCTGCCCCTCCTTTTGCTGGGCGTGAGTGTGCGCATGTGTGTGTAAAGCGCGGGGGAGCGCGCGACTAGTCGTTGGTGTGTCGATAGCTGGCAGCTGGCTGCCGTAAAAGATTTACAATCGCTCAGAAATTAACAATTAGGGAACGTTAAAAATTAGCGCTAGCATTTTCGACGCGCCAATACTCGCATTTGCCAGAACGAAACATTAAATTAAATTGAATTGAAATATTGCGAGCGCGCGCTGGCTTTAGGGGCGGACGGTGGCTGGTGGCGTGGCATGTTTGTGGCATATTTGTGTCATATAAAGTGGCTGTCGTTGCTCACATCACATACACACGCACACAAATTCATTTGGTAGCGCCTATGTTTGTTTGCTTTGATTTTAATATTTGTTTTCGTTTGCTGCGAGTGGAATTTTGCATTTTTAATTGAAAAATTTTCTAAGCGTTGTGCATTTGAAATTCGCATTTTTCTTGGGGTTATGAATAATTGAAAGGATTTACGGCATTTATAAGCAGTTTTGAGGCGTTGCTTATGGCATGTTGATGTTGGAGTTGTTATGTTTTCATTATTACTTTGTAGACTAGAACGAAGTTAATTATGGCAGCAAGAAAAGGAAAACAATTATTGAAATCTTGGGTAGCTTTCGTTAGTTCGAATTGGGGAGTGAATGATGGGGTCTTAGGAATCACAAAATAAATAACTTGAGGAAACAACAACCCAATGAGCTACAAAAACTCTCGTTAACACAGGGTAACCCATATATGAGTTATTTTTATAAGACCGAATTTTTATAAAAACCCTTTGTACTATTAGTTTATGCGCATCGGTTGCTTATGGCTGCTTTGGCTGACTTCGCAACGAGGCTCTTGCTTTTTGCCCAGCTTTGGTTCTGAACTTGATGCTAAAAGTGGAGCCATCTTTCTTGTAGCGAAAATAAGCTTTGAAGCAGTTAGAAAACACTTGCCAACAAAATTTCAACTTTCTTTGTTACATGAAATCTCATATAAAATTTTGAATGCTCTTTGCAATTTTCAGATTTGTGGTTTCTTTGAAAAGCGTATTTGCCTTATTTTGTGAACTACAAGTATTACCTGCTGTTGTTGTAACAGTATTAAACAATTTTGTCAAGGTCAACGAACGGTAGGCCCAGCAAAGGTGCCGTTTCGACAGGATCGGACCTTAGGGGGAGGGGTGCAGATGTGTAGGGTTAACATCATAACCTCATACAAGGAGGCGGTAAGTGTCATGCGTAGACTCGTTTGATATGTCAAGGTTGATTCTGGATAAGTAGAAACTACGAAGCTGCGCAAGGGTCAGTCTAAATTCTCGCGGCAACTCGATTTATTCGTCTGCAATGGGTGGTGGTTTGATTCCAAGTACGCCATTCACTGCGAGGGCGTCGATGAAGTTGTTAATGGCGGGAGTGCATGTCTGAAGTTTTTTGCGTCTCAAGTCCATTCCGTGTATTATTTTCCACGCAGTTGAGGAAGAACCTCTTGATTTACGTTCGGGGACAAGTTTGCATACCGAGTTGTATACTTCGACTTGGTTGTAATACATGTTTTATGAGTCAAAAAAATAACAATCACTTGCATGATCCTCTGGTTCGGTCCAAATTGTGGGTATAGTAAATGGCATAGTAAGTCTGTCTCACACACGTTACACAACATTTTTTACTTAGAACCTACAAGTAACCAGTTTGAACCTCCGGAAGTTTTGTTTCAACATTGATTTTATTTTATTATTTCGGATCAACTTTAATGAGAGCAGACAATGTATTTCTAAATAATTTCTGAACTCTTTTACTGAGTAGGTAATTGATTTAAAAAATGAATTTTCAAAGGAGAAGAAAAATATAACATTTAAAAGTAGAAGGAGCTTTGAGGAATCTAGTTCACATTGAAGCTGCCAGACTGCCTTGTTTTTTGCATTTTCATGGATTGAATACAAAAAAAACAAAAAAAAACCTTCAAAAAAAATGTAGTGCAAATACTAATTGACTTGAAAGACGACCCATTTTTTGAACAATTAGTTTTTTATTATCGTGTTTAAGTGGTTTCTTCTTCAACCGAGTTTGGACAAAAGAAAAAATTACAGAGGAAATACCAAATTTTCACAAAGAATGCAACGATGCAAAAACGTTGCGAAAAAGATGTGCAAACACTGCCCGCATATCCCTATATTGTAATTATATTTGGTGTATTCGCGGATATATGCGGGCCAGCAGACCAGTTCTAAATTACATTCTCTGCCCTTTTTTCTTTCGTTACAAAATGCCTCCAGGCAGGGCAACAACGCAAACAGAAACGACTGCGTGTAAGAGCAATGCTTTTCTGGCGCGATCACTGAACACACACACCAACACATACACAAATGCATTTTCAAAAATTTAACAGCCCGAACTTTTTGCTGGTTCTCAACCACGACCGTCGACTGGGCCGGCGAGGGCATGTGCAAGTTGTAATCTCGTCGCGTCATCTGCGTTGATCGACGCAACCGAGGCAATGCACCTTTCTTGCACAAAAAATCTGCCCGCTGCACAAAGCAACGAAAACATTTCGGCAATGCAGCGGGCTTGTACGAGTCTGTGCGTTTGTGAGAGTAAAGATCCGGGGCACATTGACCCTAAATTTTGCTGGAGAATGGTATTTTTTATTTAGGTTGTTACTGTTATTTCATTCTTTTTATACTCTTGCAACATGTTGTTACAGGGTATTATAGTTTTGTTCAGCTAACGGTTGCACGTATGTATCACCTGAAACGAATCGAGATAGACATCCGGGTCTGTCTGTCCGTCCGTGCAAGCTGTAACTTGAGTAAAAATTTAGTATGAGTATGAGCCCCGATGGGCGCAATCGAGCCACTCCCACGCCTACAAAACGACATTAACCGACAACGTATAACGTATCATTACTAAACATTAAATTAAAATGTAAAACTCTTATTTGGCACAGGTTATCGCAGTAGCAAGCACCAGTGGGCAAAATATTTTGAAAAAGTAGGCGTGGCCCGCCCTCTTATAAGTTCATTGTACATATAGTGTGGCTTCGATGCGTGTCTCCTTATGACTAAGAATGGCTCAAATCGAACTAAAACTAGTTAAGCCCCTAGGTTCTGAATATGTGGAACTAGGTCCTTATAGTTGTGTTACAGTGTAGACCCCACATAACTAAAAAGCCCTATGTACCCTATGCACGAGTATAAAATGTTCGGTTATATCCGAACTTACTGCTTCCTTTCTTGTTTAAACTTTATTTCTTTTTCTGACTAATGTGCATTTGTATGTATGTAGGCTTTTTATTTTGGAAAGTAGAGGGCCGAACTACTTGTAGCACGTATCGAGCTTGACGTACACACTGACAGCAGCGCCATTATTTCGACACTTTCAGTAGCAGGAAATTTGGCAAATAAACTAAGTGCACAATTAGGGATAATATAACAGTAAACTTAATGTGATCAGGGATATTTTTGTTGAGAACTCTTAAATTTAACAGAATTTCTTGCGATTTCAAAGGTAGTCTGAAAGTTAGTGTATAACCGAAGATTTCGTACTCTTGTAGCTTGGAAAGAGCACAGCCGGTGCAACCAATTTTCGACATTCAGGCAAAATATTTTCAGAAGGTATCTTCTAATTGCAGTAACATGTCTCATAGAGTGTCCGATATTTCCGCTTAAAAGTTAGCAACAGGCAGTGGGGTATCCATGTTCTGTATAAGTTTTGAACAGATATGAACCGATTTTGATAATTTAGGCACTAAGTTTTATCTTATTAGACATAAAAGGAATTTCAAAATGTGTTGTATGAGAAGTAGGCGTGGTTGTAGTCGGATTTTTCTCAATGTAATGTATGATCGTCAAGATAATTTCATGTACCGAATTTGGTTGACATTGACTGATTAAGTGATTTCACCAAATGCGTTCGGTGCAACGCCCATCGTACCATTATGACACAGGCTCTTAAACTCCTTTTTTAACATCCTGGTTTTATTGTTTTTGAAAATATTTAAACATTTATATACTATTACATGTGTTTTTTCAAAACTTTTGCCGCTCTGATTTAGGCATCAGTCGATATATCAGAGCTGGCTTTGTTGTGTTCAAGAGTAAACCGCCTTCGGCGGTTGGTTTTCCTAATTTTTTGAAAACAAACTGGCACATAAATGATTGCGTATAACTCACAAGTTACTGTACCTTATTGTTTTAGTGGTATGGTTGAGTTAATTCAGTTTTCCAAAAAAAAAACAAATTTTGTTGCATTTGGGTTATCTTGCAACATCCATACAGTTTATTTTCAGTCAAATACGGCCAAATCCACATTTCATCATGATTTCGTAGATGTGTTTCGAAGCACCGCTATTAAATTTTTTAACATTTCTTTCGACCAAAGGAAATTTTTTAATCTAAACTTTTGTTGCCTAGAAGGAGGTCTTTCAAAAAAGATAGCAAATTCTTAATATACAAATAAGTGCAGATATTTGTTTGTATTTGTAGATGCTTCCAAAAAGCCTTGTCAGCAACGCATTTTTCTTCTTCTTTCCTCTTCAATGCCAGCTATTTTGTGGAATTCACTTTTCGCCTTTCGCATTAACATTTTGCTTTTACTCTTGTACGTAACTGAAATTATGTTCGTGGCTTGTCTAGACTTGAACCCGTTAATGTAGGGCGTATACCCTTGGCGACAAAGGGATCGATGCTGCAAGTACAATTGCCGTACAGTAAGGGTCGCAAAAGAGACATGTGTGCCCTCGCTGCCAGACATTCAAAATTATTATACTACATTGTTAGCGTTGGTATTGTTGTTGTTGTCGTCGACCGTACTATCACATTGCAACTGATTGTGAGATTTTTATTTGTTGTTGACTTTTGCTATTGGCTGCCACCTATCCTCTGCTGTCTGCGCTGTCATTTGGCTTCTTCGCGTCCGTCTGCAGTGCGAGTCTGTGATTGCTGGGTACGAGCAATCAGCCTCCGCTTGGGAGTCGGTGAAATTCTCCAAGCGCTTAATTGGCAGATCGGCGACGGCACGCGCCATCACTTTGTTGTGCCCATTAAACCGTTATTTGTTTAGAGTTTACGTTAAGCTCGACGATTAGACAAAATATATGACACGACTGTGATTTACATACTCGAACTGCATGGAGGGCGTTCATAAGAACGACTACATGTTTATAATAATTCATTTCATCACAACACTTAATAAATCACGACTTTTTAACGTATTCTGATAAGGGACTAACGAATTTTAGATATCAGTGAAATTCTTTATTCCTGTGACAGCACATTCCATGCCATTAGGTATGGAACTCGATTTCTCTTGCATGACCATCACGGGCATGCTTGCACAAGTTTAAGCGCCGAAGTTCATCTATTGTCGGTGACTTGTTGGCATAGACTATGGACTTGACGTGGCCTCAGAGGAAACAGTTTAACGACATCAAATCGCATGACCGAGGCGGCCAATTGACTGGACCATTTCGTGAGATAACACCTTCACCAAACTTGGTTTTCAGTAAATTAATTGTGGCATTCGCTGTGTGGCTTGTGCAACCGTCCTGTTGGAACCGCATATTGCTCAAGTCCATATCAGATAATTTTGGCTAGAAATATTCGGTAATTATTAAGAGATTAAGCGGTAGCGATTCCCATTCAACTAAAAGTGCCGGTTTTGAATTCCACAAACTAGCTGTCATTGAAAAGGAAAGAAGAAGAAAAATGCAAGCATCTACAAATACATATAAATATCTGTACTTATTTATACATATGTATATTAAGAATTTTTTTTTTTTTTTTTTTTTTTTTGGACTAAAGAATTTCGTTTGGTTGAAAGAAATGTTAAAAAAATTTAATAGCGTTGCTTCAAAACAAGTCTATGAAGTCATGAAACGCGATGAAACGTGGATTTTCGCGTATGCACTCGAATGTAAACAGCAGTCGACCGTACTATGGGTGTTTCAAGATATCAACTTGCCAAACAATTTCGGTACATGACAATGTCTTGATGATAACACGTTGTAAAAAATCGGACTACACGACTTCTTCCCATACAGTATATAATTTCAAAGAGCGAAAAAAGATATTCTGTCGTTTGCTGTCTCTATCGATCTACTTTTGTAGTGCCCTATGGAAAAAACCTTTATTTCGTTAGGTAAATTGGCTGCCTAACGACGCACCTCCGCCTTAGGAGACCCATTTTGTGTGTTCTTCAAGCAAATACAAAGTAAAGACAGCAACAAAGTATATGTTTAAATTATAGTTCTTGGTATTTGACTAATGGCCAAACCGGATTAGCGGATAGGAAATTATTCTAATAATAGCATTCAGTGTGCAGTATCCGGATAGTCGTAAGTAGCCGACTGTTCGATTAACCAGAGACAAAGAAATGTCCAGCTTATATCTCATTGGTAGTGAGAGAGCAATAGCTAAACGTCAAAACCTCTTGAAGTCTATCAACTGCCAAAAATTGTCGCACAAGAATAAATGAGACGGTCCTTCCTATTACTCTAGTTACTAATTGCATATTTCATTTCTTTATATTTAACATATTATAACAACAAATATAGTCTCCAAAGTTAATTTTCGCTTTCGCATTTTTTCGTACGGCTCATTTATCATCCCCTGCCGCAAGGAGTATTTTACATAATAATATGTATGTATGTATGTATGCAACATATGCATCTCGCGAAAGTTTTTCGCAGCGCTTAGCACCTCATCAATGATTCAAATGACTTGGCACTTGACGATTTATCAGTTGTCATGAAAACTAGACTAAACTGATTGCTACAGTCATCAGTCGTGAGATGTCAGTTGCCACTTGTCAATGTGACTGTTGACAGCCGACAAACAGCGTGCACCATGAATAATGTCGTGAGTTAAGTACTGAGTTAGCCAGCCGTCAATGCCGCGGGCGGTGAATACCTTCTTGTTTCTTTTCTCTTCAGTTCGACATTTTTATGAGAGAATTTATCTTGCACACCGATTTTTGTTTATTAGGAAAAGTTTATATAGTAATGCATAAAAGTTTTGAATATTTTTTTGTGCTGAAAATATAAACAAACGCCTTACAGCGGTGTTTTCAAGATTCTGATACTAAAGGGCTGATACCCAAATCTTAATTATTTGTGTAAGAGTCAGCGGTAAAATGATTCGATTACTTCAGACTAAATTAATTCAATTCTACCATGTTTATCTTCAAAGCCATACCAAACCGGCAATAACCAGTGGGGATTCTGAGACCATACCAATATGCTTCGTAGAAAGTTTCAGATTTATATAGACGATTTTCACAAGGATTGCTGAACCAACTAATGATTACCACTACCGAGGTCTATCGCCGGTATATTTTTTTAGTTTTAGGTAAGGGGATGCATTGAAAGCCGAAGTGCGGAAATTTAATCCGCTAAGCCTAACCTACTCCCAACTCAAGACTCTCCCACGGAACCACCAATTAAGTACTAAATCGTGGGAGGGACAGGACATTTAAGTCTCCTATCGCCGGTATACAGAACAATCTGTATGTCAAGTCTTGAGTTCCAGCTTAATCCAACTGTATGAATTAGGTACCATAACCGATAGTTTCGGTTTAGAAAACAAACCTTCATTAAAAGGCCTTTTATAAGAGTTATTTAGTTTACAAGCAGCATTTGTGTTGGCGGCCGTTGCGAAAACTGATTTGATCAAGGCTTCAGACGGTTATTGTTATTGTAAAAAACATATATTTCTACCAAAAACTGAATCCCGTCAATTTAACTTACCTTCAACCTCCAGTTGAAGTTCATAAAACAGGCAACGGGTTCAGCGGAATGTCACTAATAAGTAATAGGCTTTGTGAAATAATTAAAAAGGTTCTCAGTTAAACACTGACAACTTGAAAGAGTCGCTAAATACTGCATTAACCGCAAACAAAGGCAATCTTTACAATTCGGGGAGATAAAAAATTACATGTTTTTATACTAATAAAAGCCAACAACTGGAACAAGTACACGAACTTGATGACTCGTCGGCGACAAGCGGCAGTCAGTGTCGCTACCCCATATATGTATGAATACCAACAAGCATAGGTTTGTATGTTCGTGAGCTAGGCACTATTTAGAGATATAAGGTAGCAGACAGCGAAAAGCGAGGCGTTAATTAATAATTGTTAATATTTGCCAAAAGTCTGGCAATGAAATTACACACTGCCGGCCGCCGACGACCGACGACCGGCAAGAGCAGACACCGGCACAGACACTGCGTACTGCAAGCGACACGACAGCAGACAGGTAAGCGGGTGAGCGACGCAGCAGGGTGGCAGAGATTGACACACACTCGCACCACGGCCACAAGGAAATTGGGAAGGAGACATAAAGCACGACAAAAAGAGGAGTTTTGTTTTATAAAACAAATACCATAATTCAATGTAGTTTGACAAATAATAAAAAAGAGGAGAAAATTACAATGAAATACGCTGAGTGCAAGTATCGGGTGATTTTTTAAGAGCTTGATAACTTTTTTAAAAAAAAAAA
>NW_017534608.1:409052-454224 GCF_001853355.1 Bactrocera latifrons
ATACTGAGCATCTTTCTCTTTGACACCATGTCTGATATCCCACGTGATCTGTCAAATACTAATGCATGAAAATCCTAACCTCAAAAAAATCACCCGATACAATGCCGCCACGTTCAGCCGCAAGCAAAGTCAGACAAATACAACGCTGTTTGACGGGTTCAAACGCGCGGGCGGGGCATTGCTTGACAAACAGTCAACTGCTTTGATCGGCACTCAGCTGTGCAGCGTCGTAAAAAAAACGTCCAGAAATGCGATAGACCAGACAGTCCCGCAGACTTGCCGACAGACAAGCAGACAGAGAAACAAACAGATGCTTCAAATGGGACGCGCTGACTGAGCCGCTTGTTTACGCTTTGCAGTATCGCGCCGGGTTCGTCATTATCAGCGCGCTTTTTCATTGGCATTTGGGTATTTGATTCCGCGAACCAGGGGAATCAAACTGGTTTCAATATAACAAACAAAAACCGTTGTTATAAATGCGTAAGAGTCTCAAAATTGAAATGAAATACTTTTGGCAAACTTTTATAGGCAAATGAGCTGGGTTTATGACTAAGCTCACTATTTTATTTAAGGTTTTAAGTTCCCGTGTAAATATATATAAGATCCAATGGTTCAAAACAAGAGCTCGATTGGTACCTTCAAGGAGTATTGTGTCGAAACAGTATAAGGGCAAATATTTGAAGCCTGTCGACCAGAACTTTAAAGTCGATCACTCCTCTTTTGCATTCGGCAAACTATATTTAAATAACATATGTATCGCTTAGTGCTTGCTTTTTTAATTAGTATTTTGGACAGGTGAGTTCAAGGTTCGAAAATTGCATGACTTCTTCATCTACCTTGAGAGCCGAGGTGCACGCTGCCTCGATCCCCTCTGTCATCTCAAAATGATTACCTTTCAACGGCCTTTTCAGGGAAGGAAACAAACAAAAAAGTCCGGGGAGGCCGCAGCTGGGCTGTAGGGCGGCTGCGGAACCGTTAGGATGCTGGCCTTGGTTAGGTAGCTGTTCACAAGAAAGGCGGTGTGAGGCGGGGCGTTGTCGTAGTGCAACTTACAATCGGCTGCGATGTCTTGTCGGACCCGATTGATCCTTCGTTTGATTCTCTTGAGAACTTCCACGTAAAATTTGGCGTTGACGGTTTGTCCAGGAGGAACAAGTTCATAATGGACAGTGTCTTTGATGTCAAAAATTCATTCATCAGCGACCTCTTTCCGGCCCTCCAAAAAGGCCTGGTTCCACCGAAACACACCACTTCTTATTAAAGCAACATCTGGGTAAGCCTGCTTGACCATATCAAACATCTCTGTTGCAGATTTACCGAGTTTCACACAGAATTGTATCGTGTACCTCTGCTCTAATGAACGCTGCATATTCGGCATGCAGCACTCACAGTACCACGGCGCGCGAAATGTTACACCCTGTACATATGTACGCATATATAATCAAATCTGAACTGCACATCTGAATGCATTATTTTACGTGGAAACATCTGTGAACCCGAGGCACTTGACGCAGCTGCATTCGCGTTTCGTTTATTGTCTGTCTGCCTTCCTGTTTATCTCAATGTCTGGCATATCTGGTAGAGTGGCAGACTTTGATGATCCCAAAGCATATGAATTTTTACACATCTCTTTTTCGGCGTTTATGATTTGCCATTTTCATTGTTGCATTTAAGAGCTGAGCTGATGCCTATATTGGCAGTGACGTTTGATGCAACACACTCGTGTTGACGCGAGGCTCGTTTATCAGCACAAATTCACTTCGCTTTTACACGCCTTTGTTGCACGTTTTTTGTGACTCCTTTGTTGCTTTTTCATATTTTGTTCTTGGCACTCACAGCTATTCAGACGAATTTCAGTCCGCTGGCCGAGCATTAAATTTGAAATTTGTTTTTATTTATGAGTTCGTTTGCGAATTTTTATTCGTAATAAAATTGTAAAGTGATGAGTGCAGTACACAGGACACAGATGTCGCTCAAAGCGATTGCGTTTATGGTTTTGATTTGTCATCTTTAATAAGACGAGACGTAAAGTATGGGGAAGAGTATTCAGAGATCGCATCAAGCGGAAGTAGGTAATAACAGAGATGCTCCATTTGATGATCTTATTTCAGTGGATGGAAGAAGTAAAGACCCGTGTTTTTAGTTCTGACTTTCGATTCAAAAATACTTAATCTCTCTTTGATCCTTACTTCTGGATAAATACTAGCACGTTTTGAAGGAAGAGCTATCTTGAAGACTATTCTGAATAAGGTTCTACCGGATCTATTCGGTGCAGGGTCTAAGATGTTAAGCTCAGGTTTATTGTTTATAAGTATGATGATAAATAACTGGCCTTAACAATATGACAAGAAACCATTTTCCGTTGCAATGAATTTGAAAGTAACAAAGATACTTTATGTGAGGGGTTAGAATGAAAATTGAGACAACTCTTTGAGTATTTTCTCTCACACCTATTTATGAAAGTATGAGAGGACGATGTGTCGAATGATATGCCCGGACGCACTACGATCAGGCGCAGTGTACCGCCAACTTTTTCTACTAACCAGCCAACTAATGAAAGTATATCACAAGTTTCAAGATTCAGTGAAAAGCATGTATATTTTCAAAAAATCATTAAGTTCTTTCAACGCTACATTTCATCTACAGAGACTGAGCAGAAATAGTAGAAATATGTTTTGGAATCCTGGTTCGAGCAGCACCGAGACCCCCACCCCCACCTTCACCTTTCGGAATGAAATGAGGCTTTAAAAACATGTTTCAGCTTAGCGCTTTCACTTATATCTTCATATTTGTAAATTTTCTCGTGCTCAGGATTTCATCGAATAGGTTCATTTGAACCCGCTTCCTTTGCAATTTCTTTCATTTAATTCCCGATATATGTAATATACATATTCAGAAGCAACAATGTATCACTTTCGGTATCTACTTGTTCCCACTTCAGTCTGCGCTCGATATTTAGCATTTCCAGTGAATTTCTCGGCGAAATTAATGAATTCTGCATAAAATGCTTTGAAGCACTAAAAGTGTTTGAATATTAGAATGGCCGACCGCTGAGCGCTTTGTTTCAGTTGGCGGCCACCCGCCGCAACGTAGACAGTAAACTTCCGTTGAACTGCAACGGGGTGTACGACACAATCCCCCTCCGCCTCAGCAGGTATCCACGGATCCAAAGTCGATGAATGTCAATTTGATCAATCGTGTTACTTTTAGTGCAGTTCGCTTGAACAAATGCACTCGCTGACTGCTGTGAAGTGGCACTTTGTTGGGCGTCGCGGTACATTGATTTGTCCAACGCCTGAGTGCAGTGAATTAGTAAGTGGCCGTGGCAATGACTTTGCTGTCGTTCGAACTCGAACTCGAACTGTTCTCGAAAGCAGAACAAAAGCAACTGCAGAAAATTGTAATTGAAATGATGATTGTGGGGCGTCCAGTGCCGCAGTCATCTGTAGCTTGCAACGTGCCATTGTTAACGCCTCCAGACACCATGGGTAAAGCCATTATGCTGCACACTCCGGCTGCTGGCGCGACGAGTTCATTTGCAAATCTTAATCAGAGTTCCATCGAAATGCCATGAGATCTCAGTTTTGATTTAATGTTGATTGATTAAGCATTTCGTGCGAAATGCCTGCGTTCTTGTTGCCATTTTTTACTTTAAGATGTCATTCATTGTCCTACTGATTTGTATTTTTGGCTGATGGATTAAATTTGGTAATTAAAAGCATTTCATTAGAGTCGGAAATTATAAGATTTTTTCTAAAAGGGTTTCCCAAAAAGTTCGTAACTCACAGAGAGAAACGTTGAAGACCATATAAAATAAAGATGTACTGTATATGCTCAGAGTTGGCTGCAACAAGATAGTAGTCCGAGTCGATGTTAGAACCTCTGAGCGTACGCACATCTAAAACACTGGAGACGTGTCTTCCGTCTATCATAACATGATCAATCTGATTGATGACCTTGAAGCTTGGTGAATTTTTCAATGCGGATTCTAGAAACAGAAAACTATATTTCGGGCCCCGGTCAAGTCAATCAGCCTCAACATATTTGGCGCTGTTTCCTACTGGAATCTGAATTTACCGACTGTTGTACCAAAGATACTGTCTTTGCCCACCCTGGCGTTAAAGACGTGATGCACGAATTTGAAATCGTCGCGGAGGCAGCTCTCATAGGCGCGCTCTAAGAGCTCACAGAAAACATCTTTGGTCACATCGTCCTTCTCTTCAATCGGAATGAGGGCGCAAATCAGTGATATGTTGAAAAACTTCACTTTAATGCGAATTGTGGCTAGACGTTTATCCACCGGAGTGAACGACGGTACTCGGCGACGCAGTCTCTTTTCCACCAAGAATGCCACACCAAATTTGCGGTCCTTTATATAGCCACTGGAGTAAATGCCACAATGAGCTACTCTCCTCAGTCCTTATCTCATCCATCGCATTTCGTGGAGGGAGGAGGAGGAGATGTTAGCCTTCACTCTAACGAGGACATCAACCAGCTGGACACGGTCAGCTTCCCAATTAAGGGGCCGAACATTCCAGGTGCACGCCCTTAAATCGTTATACTTAATACGTTTGCCATGCGGGGCTGTTTGTACTTTTTCATTGGGGGCATTTTAACCTGGCGACTCCCAATCCCAGCACACAAGTCTGGGAGTGGGATGTTCTTCGGCGACCTGGAAATATAATTGGTCTAGAGCTGGCAGTCGTCAGTCATATGTAAAATAATTGTTTCTGGCCACTACCAAGCGAATGACAGTCAAAGAACTTTCTTCACTTGCGTGAACTTCTACACATGACTCTATCCTCTTATCCATTTATCTTGCTATTTTATGTTTCGATTTTTGATTTTTGATTTTTCGATCGAATTTTAATCTGGAAATTGCAGTGGTTCGCGATTGTGAAGCGTCAGAACCTTCCCTATCCAGACAACCGACATAGTCGAGTAAGTGTTGACTAAATGAGAAACGAAGGCAAATCAACTTCCATATTCCGGCCCATCATGCCCCAATTATGCTGCGAAATGCTACACGAGACAGTCTATTAATATAATTGTAATTAATTGCTAAGACCAAACATATGTGCCAGTCGAGTGATATGCAAACAATCGTATCCCATTACGCACATACATACAAACATAAAAAAGTACTTAAATGCGCCGCTGTCTTCTCTGGCTTTGTGTGTTTTTGATAAATATTTTATATCAATTTCACATTACAAAAATAAATTGTACACGAGCACAGACGCCTACCGCCACAACAACAAAAACAAACGCAAATAAAATTCCGCAATAAAAACACACAAACGAATAAATATCAAATGAAGCAAGCGAGTAAAAAAGTCACCGTAAATGATACTCCGCACAATGAGGTTTACAACAACAAAAACGTCAGCATGAGCGTCATTTCATTTCACGCGAATTTCAATTTCTCTAATGACCTTCGGTAGAAAGTACCTATGCGAATTGGAAAAAAAAACACTAAAGAAAAGAAAAAGCAAAAAATACAAAAGCAAATTGTAATGAAATTCGGTAAACTCGCTTTTTGTACATTTATGTCCGAAGCAGTAAAAAGTGTACATGTCTCCGGCAACACGCGGGAAAGCTGGCATATTTGGGTATTACTTCGCCTGAAGCACGTCAAGCCGACGACGAGCAATTTTCTATAAATGCTCTGTTTTTATTGAGTCTTCATAATTTCGGCACAAAACGCCAGCGCCAGACACTTGCGAAGCACAGAAGCATTTATTACGACCGCACTATAAAATACGCACACGCACACAAACGTGCTACCAAAGCCAAAGCAGGCAGGCAGTCAGACAGACAGATGGACATATAAACACCTTACCAAATGAATCGCCAAATCGCCCACACAAATGCTAAATTACATTTTGACAACCGAAGAGAATGAACGCAATCGACGAACAAGTTAACGAGGAGCGCCTGCGTGTGAACTTGTGTGTGTGTGTGTGTGTGTGTGTGTGAAGGGTGTAGTGAAATATTTTATGCCTAAAACGCGCCGCTACTCAAGTCCCAAAGTCCTGCGTCAGACAATCTTCAATGATGACATGCAACAAGGTACAACATCGGCAGACGGACGGGCGTGCAGTCGCGTGGGTGGGGTGGCTTTAGTAGGGTGTACAAGTAAGTATTTCATTCAACAAATGCGTGCACAAACAACAATGCTCACACTGAAAATGTCTGCCGCATATATTTACACATCAATACTTTCACATCGGCGTAAATATATGTGCATGTGTGCGAGTGTGTCGTCGCCAGACAGGATATGCGTGAGTGCTACCCAACAGGCAGAACTTTGCCGGCAATAATACGAACACAACAAAGGCAAAAACAACAATTGCAGCAGCAGCAGCCAACAAGCCGGCAATGCCAGAAATCAGGAAAAAAACCCGAAACGAGTGGCAGACGGCGTTTAGTAGGCTGTATCCGAACTGCCGAAGCGGAAGTAGGAAGAGAACAGTTTGATATATTGTTAGAGAGAGCGCCCAGGCACGAAGGCTGAGCAGTTAATAAGCATGAGAGTGCGCACAGTGGCTTTGCTGGGTGTCTATGAGAATGTTTTTATTTAGTATTTTAAAATTATAAGTTAGTGACTGCGAGGCTTAAGGGGTTTTTAAGCCAAAATATGTCGGGTACTGCAGAAAAAGACTATTTCACTTTCGGCATGTGGTCATAAGAATGTTAATGCTGGGAACTATATCAATCATCTTAATTTGATGAGCAGTGGTTTGATTTGATCTGTCGAAAAAATCCTATCCGGTCTACTGGTAGGAAGACCTCCACTCCGTTGGAAGGGTCAGGTGGAGAAGGACCTAGCGGAGAAGGACCCGGCTTTGCTTGGAATCTCCAAAGGGCGCCACTTCGCGAAAAGAAGAAACAACTGGCGCGCTGTTGTTAATTCGGCTATAACCGCCCAAGCGGTCTCTATGCCAGTAAAGAAGACAGGGATTGCAAAGAGTGGGTAGTGGCATGCTGGAATACCCTGGATTACTTGAATGAGCGTAGTATGTGATCATCAAAGGCTGATCAACAACCTTAAACAAAAAAATCAAGATGAATTCTGAAACAAGACCACTGTGCTTAGAAAATTGCAAGTCGACTGTAGCAAATTAACGCAAACGTGTTTGTATTAAGCTCAAGGACACCGAAGGATATGTCTACCGACATATATAGACAAATACAAAGTGGCATACATTGTTGGTTCATGCGAGTATTTGCGCCCACACAGGTTCGCATTACAGTCCCATTTAGCTCATCTACTAATCTTGGCTCTGTCTGTCTGGCGGCGTCTGCTTGCCTTGCAGCCTTCAAATTAATGTCGGCATCCAAATGAATACTTCGTGAGCGCGTGTGTGCATGTGCGAGTCCTTTTGTACCGAGCTTTATATTTATTTACACTTGTTAATGCAAATAGCTAAGCACCGCACACAGAAGCTCCATAAAAGTTTACCTTGCGAATGCATAAATAAATTATTTGGCAGCGAAAGTGGAGAAATTCCTTCAGCCTCGAATTTCATATCCTACTCAAATTGATTGTTTTATGAGCAAATTGGAAATTACATACTCTACTCGACAATATCAAGGCACAACCATAATTCTTAAGCAGGCAAAAGCAAGCATTTAGTAAAATCTAGGTCTACTTAGATTTGCGATATTTATTTATTTTAGAAGAGATAATGGGAGAGTTCTCAAAATATGTTCTAATTGGAACTCAAAATATCCCTTTCATTACTTCAGTAATGCCGAATTCCATATAGAAACCTGGACTTGGACGGATAACCTACTAAAGAGACCGTCAGTGCAAAACATTGCCAGGAACATATTAATGAGATCAGAGTCTAGAAACTTCAGTCCGCTCTAATCGGGAACACAATTGGAGACAAGTAATTTTACAGAAGCTTCACCAAAGTTTTCTTTTTACCCAGAATTTTTTTCATGTGTATAAAATGACCATGGGTCTATTGAGAACCTCACTACACTATTTTCAAAGCGTTGTCTGTCGATTACTTCAGACAAATTTGGATTTTAATCAATAGTTGCATGCTCTTGAGAATTGTTTTCAGATATTAAAGAGTTGCATGGCTTCGCCTTTTGACCCAGGATTGATTGCAGAAGATTTAACGATCTCTTTGTTCTCGGTAATTCTAGCCTCACCCTAGTTGTGAGACTTTTAACAGGCCTTTGTCCTATTGGCGTACATGCTGTAAGATTGGAAATCTTGCCAGACGCCGTCTGCAGAAGCTGTTTGGTTTTTATTTTTCAATGACTTCACAAAGGACTAAATTTATCAGTCCATGTACGATCTTTGACCAACCATCTAACTTAACCTTTCCTAACCTAATAGCTGACCTCAAGCGCGCAATATTTCAAGGTTGTATCTCAAAAACTATTACTCGGATTAACTAGAGAATTTAAGGCAGTTCTCTATAGATTATTTACAATTAAATAATATGTTTTTAAGCCTTGAAATTCCCCCTAATGCTGATTCGAAAATTGAGTGGCTTTGAAGAGATTGCAATGCATTAGGGCCTTTATTTCGTCGAACGGCCGAATGATACGCATAGCAATTGATTTGAATCCTTTTCCCACAGACAATTTCGATACTAATTAAATCAAAAAGCACAGAAGCACCCATCACTGTTAATTGCACAAGCACAGACATAAGAAACAACAAAAAAGAGCTTGCAATATTGCAACGAAAAAAAGAAGTTAGAAATCAAGCGTCCACAAACACCTAAAGGCACACGCCCTCCTCCCCCCAAAGGGGCAAGCAAGTGTGGCGTAGGTACTCATGCAGTTCAAGCGAAAATTGTTGCAAAAACAACAAAATGGAATTATAAATAACAACAAGGTGTACAACAACAAATGAAATTTAGCAAAATAAAAACGGTGAGCATAACGATAGCAGCCAAGGCACACACCAACAACGCTAACACTACCAACCACTTGCTTAAGAAGCAGCAGCGGCCAGTGGTTAGCAACGTGAAGGCATAAAAAATTGTTCCAGACACTTCCCAAACCAGACATGTCTGGGCGATAAGCTATAACCCGCAGCAAGTATGCGTATGTAAACGGTCGAGTGGGACCCAGCCGCCAAATTGGTCGTGCACCGAACTGTCTGGTCGGTCGGGTCGAGTGCGGCCGAGCAAATTTGCGACACTTCATAATGCCGAAATGTGCAATGCGTTGAACTGAGCTGTTTTACACCGCAACCTTGCAGCCCTTTGCACTTTGCGTTGTGTGCGGTTCCACAAGGGTTAGCTTTTTCGACTGTCTGCCATGTTCATACCTACAACAATAAATATGTTTGTATGTGACCAAAAGTAACCACCAACTTCGGTTTGTCATTGTCGTTGAAGATATTTTTGTTGTTGTGCTCTTGTTGTTGCTTTGCTTTTGGTCTGGTGCTTGGCCTTACTTTCGTCTGTCAACGTTGCTGCAACTGTTTGTGTTAGCGTTCGTGCAAATTTCATCGGTTGTTATTGTTGTTGTGATATATTTTGAAATCCGTTATGACATCTGCAAAGCACAGCTAAGTAAATCGGCTAACGGCACATATTCATAACGCAAGTGCACATTAACCCAGTGAACCAAAAGGTGAGTGGATTCACTCAAATGGAAATGGCTCTAAAAGGACCAATAATCATTATACATAATTCGCTCTCGTATTTTTACAAATTTCAAAGCAGGGCTGTGATGACTACATACTTTTTTGGAATATTACATTAATTGAAAAATTCAGAACTAGTTCACTAAATCACAAACCATCTAACCCAGAGCACTGGCGTGGTGTTGTTACTATTTCCAATCGGCTGCGATGTCGATTGACACTTCGTTTCAGTCGCTTTACGACTTCCACGTAGAACTTGGCGTTGATGGTTTGTCCAGGAGAAACAAATTCATGGTGGACGATGGCTTTCATGCCAAAAAAGACATCACCGTTTTCACTTTGGTTTTGCCCATACGTTAGCGACTTTTTACCGGCCCTCCAAAGGGCCTGATGCCACCGAAACATCCCATTTCTTGGAGAAGCAACATCTAGATAAGCCTGCTTGATCATATGAAACGTGTCTGTCGCAGATTTACCGAGTTTCACACAGAATTTAATCGCGTACGTCTACTCTAATGAACATTGCATTTTCGGCTGACTCTCTAGGTGCCCGAACATAACTGACCAGCCGCTCGTTTGTTAGCTAGGAACGTCCTCTACCGAAGTATAGACGCGGCGGAAGAAAATCAGTAGGTTAAGGTCTTATCCACATCTCTGTCAGTAAGAGTTAAAATCGGGACACATGAATTCCCCTCATATGTCGGAAAGTCGAAATCTAAACAACTATAGATGACACTGAAAATATATGATCGAACCACAAAATACGGTTACAAACTTACCGACGAGTTGTCTACAGAGTTTAAACACACCTTAAATCTTCTAGATTTACACCGTTTACTGGACTTCATTAGAGACTCCAGGGCGCACAATATTTAAAAAAAAAAGTTTAATATTGTTTTTGAGATGCAAAGTCTTTCTAGTAACGCCTGATTTGCATTAGCCGCAAATATACCGACCGACATTCAGACAAATCAACTGTCTGGCATACCCATTAACAACAATAACAACAAAACTGTGGACAGATGACAAAGGGAGCTGTAGATATGCAGACAACGAGGGTATGGGGCGATACGAAGCGCAAATGAAGAACTTAAATGGCAGACATACAACAGCCAAATGCTTACTAGACACTCGGACCCCATTGGCGTAAGGCTGGGATGTGGCAATTGTGGCAGTATTGCACCCTTAAGCGGCAATGCATCAGCTGCTTTATTTGTACCGCTCTTCTCCATGTCCCGTCATTGTGTCGATTAAGTGCCGATGACGATGGCAGCACGACCAGCTGACGAAATCGGCATTGGCTGTGACGCTGGCTGCAACGCTGGCTGCAATGCTGGCTGCGACTTAACCTTGAAAAACGAGTCCAGCCAAAGTCAAACCGGGCTGTGGTGGGGTGCAGAGATGCCGGGCCAGACGAAAGTCATGAAATGAAATTTTACGATGTTGCGCCGCCGGTGGATGCACAGACGAAATAAACGTGAGCGCTCGAGATGCGTTTGTGTGCGTCTGTCTGCATGCGTGACTGTTGTTGAGTGGGTGTGCTCCGGGGTGGGCACGTTAGACGGTGTCTGAAAGGTTGCTTGCATTCTGCGTACATGCTGTGGCGGGCGAACGGATGGGTGGCGGCTGCCAGACAGTTGCGGAACGGGTTACGATATTCTTTTCTCATATCAAATCAAATCGAATGCGAAATTGGTTGAAGTAAATTTGCTAACGTGAATTACGATAGGCGTTCGAGTGACTACAATGGCGGTGCTCAGTCAATGCAAGCGGTAGAGGGGCGGAAACGCGCACAACTCTGCGTCGCTGGGTACGTGTGGGTGTTCTTTTATGATGCGCGCGAGATTGCAATATGTTTGTGGCATATCTGTCTGGCGTGTCTGCTTGCCATGCTCGTCGTTGATTACGCTGTCTATTTTGTTTCTCGATGAAGAGGCGTCTCTAATGCACATGCCAAATGAACTAGTCTTTTCGTAAGTATCTAAGTTTGTTATGTATCTCTCCTGGTATGTGTGAGTAAGTGCTGAGTTATGACCATCACTACTCAATGGGACAGACAAGCAAATGTGGACGGACAAAGAAGAACCGTTAGGCAGACTACATGAGGATTAGGTGTCATACATGTACACACACACAAGCTCACATGCTGACTTTGATATTAGCAGTTTCAACTTATCTGATCCTTATTATTGACGCCACTCACAGCTCCAAGGACAATATGTTAATTTACAATGCAAAGTTACACAAAGGAATTGAAATGTGCGCGGTTGAAGCTGATGAACTGAAAACTTGTAGAACTGGGGGGTCAAAAGGTAATGAAAGACCCAATAAAGATTATATTACCATGGCTTTAAAAAAATTTATAAGAAAGGAAAAGACATTTGTATTACGTTAGGAGAGGTATAAAATGGCTGTGACAGATGCGACACAGTCGAAATTCTAATCGTCTTCTTTATTGGCGGAGACACCATTTACGTGGTTATAGCCGAGTTGAGAACAGCGCGCCAGTATTTTCTTCTTTTTGCTATATGGCACCAAAGCAGCTTTAAAATCAACGAGGAGGTGGTATGTGTCGATCCTCTTTTCAAGGCTATTTTCGAAGCATTGGCACATGGTGAAAATCTGGTGAGTTGTTGTTTTTCATGCCTAAAGCCACATTCATAAGGTCCAATCAGCTTGTTGGCGATGGGCTTTAATCTTTCACACAATACGCTCTATAGAATCTTATATGCGATGTTGAGGAGGCTTAACCCAAGGTAGTTGGCACGGATTGCGAGTTCTCCGTTTCTGTGGATTGGGCAGAGCACACTTAAAATCCAATTGTTGGGCACGATTTCATCCGACCATTTCTTCGCCGCGTTATTTGAATAAGTCGGCCTGGAATCCATCAACCCCCGCCGCTTTGTTGTTCTTCAGTCCGACAATTGCTATTCGAACTTGATGGTCGGGCAATGGAAGTCCGCTCGATTGTCGTCGATTGAGGAATTTCAGTATGCTCTGGGCTTTAATTACTAGATCACCTCTGGGGACCCACACTAGTATGCTCCGGTCTTGAAAACTCAATTTGAAGTTCCGAACAGTATCAGTTCCAGAACCATCAAGTCTTTCAACTCTACCAGCATTTTTGAATATTCCAATAATGTCCTGAACAGTAATAAGTGTTTTCGTTACAGTTTCAAAACTAAAATAGGTTAAGAGCAAAGTACCTTCAAAATCAAACACACTTTTCGAATCCAACCCAAACCGGAGCCACAGTCTTCCTTCCTTCCTGTTAAAAAAAAGTTGTTCGGTCTCAGTCACTGAGAAATTTAAATACATTTTTATTGCTTTAGAATCATTTCATGTAAATTGTACCAGAAAAATTGCCTCCAAAAGCTCTGTAATAAATTTACTACAATTTTGATTAGTATATTTTCTCTTGTTGTTATCATTTTATGTTTACTGTTTATGCTAGAGCTAATAGATGGCGGCGATTTATTTAAAATGTCCGGTTTACTAACACCGCAATTAATTTGTCGCAGGTGCGCGACTCTTATGCAAAGCCTCTGAACTTACTGCCTTAGCAAAGAAACAAAAACAAAGAGAAGAAAAATTAATCTTAAATATGGTTAGCCAAGGGATTTCGGCGATCACAAAATGAAATTAATTGCAAAAGCTAAATAACATGTTTACATATTGCAATATTTTAAATTTTATTCCTACACACTTTGGGGGTGAAGGCATTTTCATGGAATCTGTCTTTAAGTTTTGCTAAGAGTAGATTAGAGAGAAGAAGTTTATTTGTTCATAGACCCTATAATGGGACAAAACTATTTCTAAGAAGATTTGAGTTCCCTAAAATTATCTTTGTACGAGAATGAGGATGGAATGGAGGGTGTTTCTAAATATCTCTTCGGCAGTCGGCATTTATCGTAATACTACCTGGCGATATATACTGACACATACCGGTGGGTTTTAAGCACTTTCCTGATCCTCAAGAGCTGAAAATTATGAAAAAAGTACCGACTAATAAAAGCGTTGATGTTTGTATTATTTTATTTGCAAAACTAATCTTCGTAAGCAGCACTCGTTTTCACCACCCATTTTTAAAGAACGGAAAACAGCTCAAATATTTGAAGTTAAAAAATGTGCTGCATTGCAAAAGTCACACAACCCCCTGCACCCACGTGTGCTCTGCCAATTTGGCTTGCAACTCAGTAAGAGAGCTAACCGTTGGCTGTGGACTGGTGCAGCAGTCGCTTAGTTAGTCGTAGTTATGTGAGCATCGCCGACAAGCTTTCATAAATTATTTAAAATCAGTAAACTCAGCAATGTGCAATGTGCATTCACACGTCGCCAGACAAACCGACCAAGAGATCGAAAGACAAAAAGGCCGAAGGCTCAATCCACCCAGCCCAACTCAACGGGAAACTTTGCGGGACTAAAATGCTAACCGCCCACGCAATCGGCAGACGCACGTACACGTTCACGCCCGCGCAGGGAAGACTAAACAGCAGTGTGCGCTCTCAATTGTTTACCCATTCGTTCGTTGATTCGTTTGTGTGTGTGTGTGTGAGTGCAGTCGCTTGCCTTAGACGTCTGCAAAGTTGTGCCGAGTTAAAAGTTTGGCAAGAGTTGGTGTAAACTTTTATATCCTTCATAAAATTTCAGCTTTTTTACTCACTTGTGACTCATTCCCATAAAATCATTTTCAGCATATAAATATATTTATGCTCATAAAATGGCCTTCCCCCTTCCTAAGCCCAATGGATGCTTGTTGGTGTGTGCGTGTTGTGTAAGTATGTAGTGTGTCGATAATTATTTCACGAGTGTGTGTGTGAGTTACTTTCGCCTGTCTCCCGTGGATCCTGAAGTCGGCTTTTAGGCGCACCACACTTCGTGGCTCACTTAATTGAGATTTCTTTCGAGTTGTTTTTGTGTTCCCCTTTTATTTGGAAATTTCACTAAGCGTTTTTAATTAGTTTCGAAAGTTTTTATGTGCAGGATTTTTGATTATTTCTCAAAAGTATTTTAGCGTAATGCAGCCTTCAACTACGTCGATATGGCAGGCTGACGTGAACTTGACTTGCGTCCTTTCCGTGTTAGTGAGTTAAGGTGTGCAAAGTGTTGCAAAAAGAGCAGAGAATTTGCTAGTGAAATTAATGAAGATGAAACATGCTCCAATATTGGTGATGATGTTCGTTTACTGTTATGAAATAAGTTTTTACATTTTTATGTCTCGCTGATTATTAAGAGCTCATATAGGCGAAGACACAGGGAGAGAAGGGGACATCCTTCAGTGTAAAATTTAACTGAAAAATGAGAAAAGTAAAAATTAAATATGTATGAGTATTTCTCAATAATAGTGCTGATTCTAATTCTTGTTCTTCCTGATGAACTGATGATCTGACATCTGATTAACATAACTTTCCCTCACTATGTATTTCTGGATTATTAATTTTGCTTACATCTGGCAAAATTAATAATCCAGAAATAAATAGATCTTCATACCACTCTTATAGGCACAACTGAGCTCATCATTAATACAAATTGAATAAATAGTAACATCAACGAATAGGTACACAATTTATAGTCCAAGATAAAAACTCATTATAAAGGCGGAACATCAAGTATTCAAATTGTTCAGATTTAATACTCTTATGCCAACAATTTTTCCAATCCTCGAAACACTTTTCATAAGCATTTTTTCGATGGTCTTCAGCTCCTTAAGTGAATTTGAAAACGGATTCCATTTTTATGATTGTTGATTTGTTTGCATGCCAAACTCAAAAATTTATGTCATCGGTAGTTATAATGCTTACCATAAATGTGGGATTGAAATTTGTACGATCAAGCATGTCCAAAGACCACTGTTCACGGTACTCTTTTTAAGAAAAAAATTCAGCTTAGTCGGCTAATCCACCGATATTTCTATATTATGATGATTTTCAAGCACCATATCTTATTATTTTTTAATATTTTATCAGGTGTAGAGGTCGAAGAAAGTCGAAAAAGTAACATGTCTTCTATGATCTCTTGGCCGTTTTTGAAGGCGTGTGTTTTTAATAAAACTGAATCACCATAAGCATTTTCCAACATCGATTCCGCATACGAAATTTGATTAGAAATACAAATTTTGAAATGCTTTGTTCGAGATTTTTAACCATTGTAAAAATTGCAATGCACTGAAAAAGCTCTTTTCAAAGTGAGCACCTCTCCAGCTAACTTTTTACCAAAAGCAACGACGAGTTCAAGATTCGGAACATTGTTTGTAGATGCTCAGTGTAACGATGAATATTTTTTAAATTTCTGAATTAGCTTAATTATAATATGCTGAAAGCTCCCTCATTGATGAGCTTACACTGCACATGCCAGCATACGGTCATATTGTGAAAGATTGAAATAACATATTTTCGCCCAAGTGATTTATTTTCACTTCAATTCATATTATGTAAAATTTCACAAGCAATTAAAAAGCTCACGAATGCGCTCCAATGAGGCCAATCATGTACAGAGCGAGTGGCGAAGCGTAAGAACGCATAACGGTCAGGCGGTAAATACAACAAACTCAGAAAGCCGCTTTAACAGTTGGACGATTTGGTATGCCGCTTGCTGAATCTTTACCAAATCCAATAATGAAAGCACAAAAAGCTCTTGTTTGGCAATTTCGCCAAACCAAAACGTTTAAGCTATCCGATTGTAATTGTGGAAAGCCGGCAGACAGATGAACAGACATGTGTAATCATAAAGTAATGCATGTCCCACTGCATATGTGTATGTGTGCATCTCCATGTGAATAAAGCAACCAGCGCGCTTGGATTGGCTTAAATGGGCTCAATGCAAATGCAAGTGGACAGTGAAATGTTCAACTGGCGCTGGCGTTGTTGTAGTTGCTTTTAGCGTGAAACAAAAACAACCCAATAGCAATAAAATGCTCACAGTAATGCAAGCACACATCCACACACAGTGAACCGGGGTGGACGTCGTGTGTGATTACATTGAAATTTATGTGCATTTGCAATTTCTTTCAGCAACACAAGCTCCAACTTCAATTGCAACTCAGCAGTGGCTGTCGCTCGGATATGCAGCCGCAGTTTTGATTTCTTCAACGTTGCGCTGCTTTCGCACTGCCCACATTATCCAGACGCAAAAACTTTTTTCTTGCATTTTGCTTTGCTCTTTCATCTGTTTCCATCTCTTGCATTGCATTTTTGTTCGTTACATCCGCAGCTTTAGTCGGTTGCACATCTCGCACATGGTCTCAGCCGCTAGACCGTACCGCAGACCGCTTGGTAGGACAGACTGCCTGCTGCGCTGTCCTTTGGCCGCCGGCTGCATCTTACTTACTGGGCGAACCACTGACGTCTCGGCGCGTCGTGTGAAGTGCTGTGCATTGGTTCATTTGGACTTGCATGCACATTCATATAGCCGAAAGCTGCAAGCAAATGTTACCGCGACCGCTGCTTGGCTTGTGGTCCGCATTGCGTCCTTGTCGACATCGCGTCTTCGCCGCCTGTGACATTTTGACAGCGCAGAAGTTATGGACAGGATGTCTGAATCCGTACGAACGAACTCGTGTGCATTTTGCATATGCGAGTGAGCGAGTCTTTGTATGTGTGCTTGTGTGCGCATTAATATGTGTCCCCTCAGAGCTTATTGTCTGCTATCTGTCTGTATGCCTGTACGCCTGTCTGCGCCGCTTTACTTCTACCTTCCGCATATGCGGCAAAGCTGACAAGTGTCCAGTTGGCTGTTGGTTTTTGGTCGTTGCCAGCCCCTGCTGCTCAATGAAGAGCTGCTGTACTTTGCGTTAAGCTGCTGTTGCCAAAAAAAAACAAAAAAATACAAAAGCTAACCGCACCATCCAAAAACCAAACCAGTTCAGACGTACCGCAAAAACCAAATGAATCAACCGCCCAATAGCAGACAGTTCTTTTTGTTAGTGATCAGCACACGGATATACCCTAGTCCAGACGTGTTTTACGACCTTATGGTCAGTGCGCTGTAAGAAATGTGATTATTTAAAATGAAGCGAGAGAAGTGTAGCCTCTTGAAGCGTCTGTTGTGAAGCGCTTGCGATAATTTAGTAGCTTTACTCGCTTTTTTCATGCTTTATATTGGGAACACGAGATGGAAATATTGCATGTTAACACATGTTCGAAGCACATATGTATTCGAATCAAAGGCATGTCTTACTTATTATTGCACAAATATTTTACATATTGAGAGAGCTTTGAAAACCGTTATAAAGTAAATAAATTTATGAAACAATACGAAAAATAACGGGACTGGAAAGATATTTACTAGAGAAAAAACTGAAACATTTTTCGTCAAAGCTTTCATAAAAGCTGCACTAATATGTTATATATAGAAGCTTTCAAAAATACTATTTATCTGGAAGAAAAATGTGTACGTTAAGACCATAAAATCGCAAAGCTTTTGAATTTTTATTAATTTAGAAAGAATTACTTTACTAAAAATTCAAAGGATAAGTGATTTGACTAATAATTTCAACAAAACGTTTTTGAAAGCTTTAAGCTTAGATATTCAAGTAAAAACTAAAAGATTTCATAAATTACACATTTCAAACAAACGCTTTAATAAACTTTCACCCTATACATATAAAATGATCAAACACTTTCCAAAATTACTCTATTCAGACACAAAAAATTGCTGAAAGCCTTCAAAAATTAGTCTATTTAAGATGCTTTCACGGTCAGTTTAACGAAAATTATTGAAGTTATTGGTTTCATATATGTATGTATATATGTATATTTTGTACAAAAAATGAAACCGTTTTTTCCACATATGAAAGCTTTCTCCTCTGATGTGAAAGTTTTCTTTGTTATATTTCATTGATTTACTCTTCTAAAGCAGGCTAAATTAATTCAGCATCAGCAAGGGATTTACTACAAATATTATAAATTGTAAAAGCTTCGGAAGTTCTGTTCAAAAAAAGTTGCCGTTATATTTTATCTCGTTAAAAAAATCGATTTTTTAATAATTTCATTTTATTAAACTCTAGAATACATTAAATAATAGTACTCGCTTTAATTTTCATAAATATTTAAAAGCTTTGCAAAGGCTGGTTAAGATTGTAACATGTTTGCAGCTACGAAACCTGCTATCAACTTTATACTTTTTGGCATGAGTTTCCTTGTGCTTGCCACATTAAATCACTTTACAGAAGCTTTCGTTGGTTCTAACAAAAGCACTTTAATGACTTACATCATTTTGCTTTAAGAAAAAATACAAAATTATATAAAATTACTGCAGAAATAATTGCAAAGTGCGTTGCACACAATAATCAAGGTGCACTAAATATACATACATACATCAGTCGAAGGCTGACTTTCGTCCACATTGATCAAATGCCACAATTTGAATTCGCCTGTGTCAATATATGATTATTTGTAATTTGCCGCCGCCTTTGATTGGCGTTCAATTACAATAAATATAGTCCACCAGCAATTGCAGACCTTCTAAGCGCATCTCTCAACGCACCTGTGTGTGTACATACATATAATATATCCCTGTATTGACCGTCGCCTAGCTCATTTGTCGACCCTTCTTCCAGTGTCGAGTGATTAAGGTCCGTACTTAATTATGGAGGCTGTGGTAACGAAAAATGGCCATGACAGCTTTTAATAAAATTAATAATTGCACTCCATTTGACGCTGTGGTTGTTGTAATCGATATGAGCACATCATTGTCTACGATACGACAAGCAGCGGTTAAGGGCCAAGGCCGCAATGTATGGTAGAAACTTTGTTTGGTCGGTTGTGCATTGGCAGGTGTGTGTGTGAGTGCAGATAAATTGTTCTTGTCGCTCTAATTGAATGTGCTAGGCATGCTATTAGCGATAATCATGACTTAAATGTGCTACTGTGATATTATTTAAGTGTTGATAAGCGCTTTCATGTTTGATTTTTTAATAGGTACAGTGGACCTATTGCTGGAAAGACTTCGTTAAATTTAGGAATTAGCTTTTTATACCCTGAACAGGGTTTATTAAGTTTGTCACGAAATTTGTAACACCCAGAAGAAACCCTACAAAGTAGTATATATGTATATAAATGATCAGTATGTCGAGCTGAGTCGATTTAGCCATGTCCGTCTGTCTGTCTGCCTCAGTTTTCAAGATATCGTTTTGAAATTTTTCAGACGTCACTTTTTGTCTTCAAGAGCTGCTTATTTCTCGGAACGGCCGATTACGGACCACTATAACATATAGCTGCCATACAAACTGAACGATCGGAATGCTTGTATGAAAAACTTTCACATTTGACAAAATATATTCACGAAATTTGGTAAATATTATTTTCTAAGACTACAATGTAATTTATGAAGAAATTGTTCAGAACGGATTACTAAAGCATATTGCTTCCATATAAACTGAACACATAGTTACTAAGAGAAATGCGTCTGTGAATCATATTTAGTTTCGGTGTAACCGAAGTTAACGTTTTCTCTTGTTTCTTTTGTAATGGCGAATAATTTTGTAGGCTGCACGATGATATTAATAGAGGGCTTATCTCAAGCTTCGATAACCTTACTGTAGATACCAATTTGGGCTATCGAAGCTTAAGAACACATAAGTGAATACCATACCAACTTTGACCTGCGATTCAAAGGAGATTGGTCCGACTGAGAAATTAAAATATCATGGTTTTTTAATATAACTTCGAAAATGTCTGGCCAAGTCGACTGTGAGTCCCTCATTTTTTTTTTTTTTCTTATTAAACTCATAGTGCTTGTTCGAAGCTCGTAACGAAGAGGTGGGCCCTGAATGGAAGTTGGTGTTGAAAGAAAATAACTCAATACAATAACAAGAAGTATAATCTTAACGAATTGGAGGTTTTCTACTGTCAGGCAAAGAAACCACTTTAAACATTCTAACTTTGAGATAAAACTGCGGCATTTGCAATTAGTTGATCCTTTCCACGGCAACTGCCTATCTTCCATTTCACTAATGGGTCTCTTAACTTTCAAATACTTTGTATATGTCCATAGGTTAGACAAAAATTAAAGTCAGTTTCCAAACCTCACCCTACATTTTATGGCTTCAATACAATATACAATTTTGGTGTTGTGCAAAAAAGCCACTTTATCACTAACAATAAATTTAAATTAAGCTAACAATTAACTCGGAGCATGAGAAATACATTTATTCCGATTGATTGCAATGCTTCAAGAAAGGCGCGTCCATATCGCTCCAGTCATTGTCACTTTACACACGGACCGGTTCCATTCACATCAGTTCGTTTCCCTCCTACCCCGTTCATCAAGCAGCCCACAATCGTTTATTATCACTTCGCTTTGTCGTCGAGCACGTTTGACCGTCTGCGATTGTGATTGCGACTGCGTCTGCGACCTGCCTTGCCATATCTGTCCGTCTGTCAGACAACATCAATCAACTCGAGACAAGACATTCCACTCAACCAACAACGGCCGAACTTGCCGCCGCCACCGCACCCGCTATGTAGACAACAGCGGACGCGCTGAAGGCCAACCGAAGATGCACTCGCACTCTGTTTTGGCGCGCTAAGACGATATTAACTTCAGCTTTCAGCTTTTTGATATTCGCTTGGGGACTCTTAGGGCTCTTGACGATGCCGCTTCATGTACACTTCAATGTAACTTTAAAGTTCACAATTTCTACTTCATTACTTTTGGAGTTGAGCACAGTAAGTACATAAAAATAAAATTACGCCTACAACAACAAGCCAGTGTTTATGGCAAGTCTATTACTGACACCACTGTCAGCGTCACTGTCGCTCAATGCGCACACATCTCAGCCTCAATTCACTTAAGCGAGTCGTGCGGACTGCGTCGGAAGATGCAACAATTCCCAAATCAACTGTCTCGGGGCAATAACAGTGTAGTCGCATCTTCGGACCCCAAGTGCAGAATATCATGCCATAACCTGGAAGGCATACGCATGTCATACCACAGTCAATACAACAATAAGAAGCAGTACAAAGTGGTTCGCGCATCCGGATACAATGTGGCCGGCTAAAAGACTATTATTTCGTGTAATTGTTTTTGTTTTTCGTCGTTTTTTTCTTAATTTTTCTTTTGCCAAGTACCATTTCTCAAGCTGGGGTTGAGCACTCCGACTGCTTGTCTCGGCGGCTGATGTCTGCGACTGATGACATTGGTCCATAAGCACAAACACGTCCACCCTTGTAGCTGTGTGTACGTTTGCGTGTGTGGTTGTCTGGAGCGGCCGTCTGGCGGTGGTTAGGTAATGACGCTGGTGGTGGCTTGCAGCGAGGGTGTCTGTGCTGCACTCGAAAATTCGCCGTTGCAAACGTGCAATGCATTTTTCGGTTCGGGCGTGCTTTTTTTGTTGTTGGTCTGCGTGCTATGGTTTATTTTTAAAATTTCCGCAGCCTCTGCCAGCGGCCTATCAATTTTTGACGAGACAATCTCGCGTGGTGCACAACAATAACAACAAACAACAAGTATAATAATAACGGACGACCGAAAAATACTGGCAGGCGGACATACAGCCTGTGTGCAAACAGTGCAGTTTGTCTGTCCGTCAAGCGAACTCAGCTCAGACGAAGTTGCACCGCAGCCACCAACAGTCAGCCAAGTAAATTTATGCCTTTTGCTTTTGTTTCTTATTGTTGTTTTTTCACTCCGCTTACTGTTGTTATTGATTTCTTTTATGGCTGTTGCTGTTGCTGTTTTTATTATTGTTGTCGCTGGTTTTTGCTGCCTGTCTGTGCATAAAATTACGATAAGCCGCGTCAGTGTCTGCGTCTGCAACCGCGACAGTCGGTTTGTATGCCTGAGCCCCCGTTATTGACCAATGGACTTGGCTGCGAATAGTTGGTAGCAAAAGTTAAGTCCTTAAAATTGATATTTTCCTCAAAATTTCTAGGACAATAACACCTAAAACTCGTCGGAGTACAATCACTGGTATATTCAAAAAGTTCTAAAAAAAAGAGAAAAAGAGCTTTTGAGCTTACAATAGAGCGAGTAATATAGTTCCAAAGAAAAGTAGATGTAACGTAGGACGAGTAAATTAGAGATAAGCTTTGCGTCGTGACCATGGCGAGCAGATGGTCGTACTGAGATTAATACGAACCTTGTTTCGATCTCAGTTGCCAATCAACAACAAAACCTTCGGAAGTCAGCACTCAGTATAGTTATTATTTAGGAGATATTTAGAGATAGATAGTTCGAGACCTTGCATATGATAGAGGTATTTGTGTCTTTTATCATTTTATAGAGGAGTGATCGGTACATTTGTAAATAACTCTAAGAGCTCATGACTGCTAGATGGCGTGAGCCTCTCCTCAAGACTATATTCTCTGCTAAATCCTTACCGCCACTGGCTTGTTGGCATCAAACTTTTTTTCAATAAATCAATTATGACATTCACTGTGTCGCTTGTGGCACCGTCCTGTTGCAACTACATATTGTGCAAGCCTTTATCATCCAATTTGAGCAAAAAATGTTCAGCTATCATTGAGCGGTAGCGATTCCCGTTCACAGTAGCGTTCCGATCATAATCATCACGGAAGAAGTATGGCCCAATGACGCCGCCGGCATGTAAACCGAACCAAACCGTAATCTTTTCGGCAGGCAATGGTGACTCATGGAGTACGTGTGGATTGCTGTTTGACGGATAACACATATTTTGCATATTGACGAAGCCATTCAGTCAAAAAAGAGCCTTATCATAAATGGGGCGTTGCGCTCTTAAAGTTGAGGCCACTGACTCCGAACTTCGGTAGTAAATTTTAATAGTTTCGACTCTTACACTTAAACCATCGGTCTTCTTGTGCAGCGTCTCTCGGAAAATCCCGTTATATATACTTTGTAGGTGTATGACTGTGTTTGGCGTGTAAATAGCAATTACATCTAAATCCATGATGTCTGTTATGGTCTTGAAAAGTTCCTCCCCGAAATACTTTCATCTTACTGCAAAAACCTGACAAACAAGCCACCAAAATTTAGTGCAACATACTATTTGCGTGGACTGTTGCAGAATAAAAATGCTTGTATCTTTGCAAGTGCTCGTTCACGTTCAAGTCTGACCCGCATATCACACGGTCGCGCGCGTTTTGCTGTTTGTCCGCCTGCTGACTGCATGCCATGTCGTCTGTTTGCCCGCTCGTCGGGTCCGTCCGTCCGTTAACGTCGTCATGTCCGCCGCTGGCCATTGGCTGGCTGTGGCTGTTTATATTAAATTTTTTGCGTTGTTTCATGTTTTGTTCCCTGTTGCATTCTCTGCTCTTAAAGCCGGTCAGTTGTAATTATTTGTTGTTGTAATTGTTGCTCGTTGTATGACACCGGACTCGCATGAAAAATTGTATTTATAACTTAAAATGCACTTAGTTGCCCGTCAGTTTGGCACTTACAAGGGCGTTACAGTTGCCGTGAGCAAATTCAGGCGACTACACACACACACACACTCAAACATAAGCAAGCAAGAAAATATGAAATAATGCCTGTCTTGCAACAAAAGTTGCACTAAGTTATATTACTTCGGCATGTTTCGCAGAGCCCATTTATTCATATTTATTTTCACCTTATCCACTCACGTACATACAAACAGGTATATTTATGTGTGAATATATATATATTTATATATACATATATATAGATAATGCACTGTAAGTGTCTCGTGCTGCACTTAATCGAATTCAATTCACTTGGAGCCCATCATTCAGTCGGCTTAAATTAATTTCGCTTCAAAAATCTTTACAACTTATCAACTGAATGACATTTCTCCATTGCAATGCAGACAATTTCGCATTTTCCCCTTCACCTCAACCCTGCCTAAGCTTGTGATTACACAGTTTCCTGTCTGTCTGCTCCATTTGTTTTGCGAAACGTGTCTGAAATAAATAATTACGTTTTGGTGCTTTGGTGCACGACGTCGGCGGCCTGAGGTTGCAACAAACAAGGCAGACTAAAGCTCTGGCTTAGTCTTTGTCTGCTCTTTTTAGGTTTATAATAAGCTCTCATTACCATATTATATAACTTGTATTCTCTTAAATCCTCATTCTTAAAATTGTAGATTTACACGAATTTGGCTTAATTCAGGTGAAGATCGAAAATGCTGCGTTACGTAAAATAAGTTCAACTCTACAAAACCAAAATATTTATTAATATTTATGTTGAGATCTAGAAGCTGGCATATAAACCTACGTCTAAATTAACACCGTTTTCTTTTTGATGAAAAGTGATTACGACTGCATGGTTATGGTGAAATTTTAGAAGCTTTACCTCGTCTATTTTAATATTATGTTTGATGAAAGCTGCCTCATTGGCATTTCATTGATCTAATGGTGGAAAATAATGTGAACTTGGAACTGAGTTGCTCCGATGTAATTTGCTACAGAAGCGTACAGCATGAATTTATGGAGCGAGACTCTTCCTCTGCTTCCCCCGGCGGGTACAGCTTCGAATACTTTCAGAGCTGGAGTGTTTTCGTCCATTCGGACAACAAGACTTAGCCAGCGTAGCCGCTGTCTTTTAATTCGCTGAACCTTGTCAATGTCGTCATATATCTCATACAGCTCATCGTTCCATCGAATGCGATATTCGCCGTGGCCAACGCGCAAATTATCATAAATCTTTCGCAGAACTTTTCTCTCGAAAACGCGCAACGTCGACTCATCAGATGTTGTCATCGTCCATGCCTCTGCAGCGTGTAACAAGACGGGGATGATGAGTGGCTTCTAGAGTTCGGTCTTTGTTCGTCGAAGGAAGATTTTACTTCTCAATAGCCTACTCAGTCCTATGTAGCACCTGTTGGCAAAAGCTATTCTGCGTTGGATTTCGAGGCTGACGTTGTTTGTTGTTGCTGGTTTAAGAAATTATCTATGACTTCGAAGTTATCAAGTCGCGGATGCCATGGCTGTATGTTTGACGACAGGAGATGTTTCGTCTTGTTCTTGTTCACTGCCAGACCCATTTGTGTTGCTTCCTTGTCCAGTCTGGAGAAAGCAGAACTAACGGCGCGGGTGTTGAGGCCAATGATTGCAACATTTGTTATGAGAATGTAAAGACAGTGCTAGCTACATTACATGGTCCAAAGAAAATCCCTTCAGTTCTATGCAAATATTGAGATATCAGAACATTACAAAATGATCATATATGCTAAAAGCTCCAAGGCTAATCATAGTACTCATACGAAATATTGGAATCAACATCATACGTCAGATTCAAACTCAGATATATTTGCGGAATAAGTGTAAACTTATGAGTTCAAGAGTAAGTTTCAAATATCAAACTATCTTCAAACACCCCAACAAGGTCACCTTTGCAACGATTACATCTCTAGCCCAAACAAGCGTCAATTTTGTGGTCACTTAAGACTGGCAGTTCAAACCTCATAATTTTTTATCAAAAAATATGCAAATATATATATTTTCTCCAGCAATCCATCATGCAACCTTCTGGATACAACTTTTCGGCAACAAACTTAATTTTACCTTGGCAATAGATGGGACATCAAAGATGGCCATTAAGTCAATTGTCTAGCTTGAATGGAGCGAGAACGCCACGTGGTGTGAACTTCAGTATTTAGGCTATGCCATTCACGTTACCTCGGCCACTCATTTTTCAGAAGGCTCAACCTAAAGCCCACAGTTTCTGAGCCGCCATAAATAAGCTGACTGACTGGCTGGCTGGCTGGTGGATAGCTGTATGGGTGAAGTGTGTGGCCTTGCCTATGGCATCGCTTGACGTCGAGTATGGGGCAGACATTGCAAACTCGATGCTTAAGTTTCGCATCACACAGCGCTGCATCACTAAGTGCGCCAGCCACACACACACAACCATAACAAAAGCAAGAACAACATGAACAAGGGCAAGCAACGCATCCTTCCAGTGACTGTCTGGCCTTGCAATAGCTTTGGCTGCATGAGTGCGGGTGTTCTTGCTTTTGTTGCGTCGGCGTGCAATGTGAGCACTTAAACACACACACACACACACTTTAAGCGTCTACGTACTTATATACGCCCCCTCTCGCCGGTGCTTTGTGCGCGTGTGTGTGTGTATGTGAAAGAGTGTTTGCCTGGATAAGCTACCACCAACTTAGACGCAGCGCGCAGCAAACACGCTGGCATTGAAACATAGCACACACATGTGTATATATGTATGCATGGGTGCGTCTGTATGTGTGTGTGAATTTTTAAGTGCCTGTGGACTTTGCCGCTGCCACCGCTTTGTGCGCTTTCAGTGCTGCCACTGCTAATACTGTTGCAACAATGTTGTTGTTATATGCCCGTAATGAACATATACACATGCATGTGGTTCTCTGTGTGCGTGTGTGTATTTGCATGGGTTTTACAAGCGCAATACCCAAATTCCAGCTGTGACCTTGAAAAATATTCCAATCCTTCGTGCAACGATGACGAGACAAGCAACAACATTCGTAATACAAAAACAAAATAACAACAACAACAGCTACGCAAATGCCGACCAGCACTTACTTAAATGGTGGTTGGCTCGAGATGTCTGGCTTGTGTGTTGCCATTACACGCTTTGTTGCTATTGTTGCTTGTCTGATGTTGCTTTTATTGCTACTGTCTGCATTTTTGCCACTTTTCGGCCACGTCTCGTTTACGCAGCTACTTTTTGTGTGTGTGTGTGTTTCTTTAAATTTTTTTTTTCATGCTTTATTGGTTTTAGCTTTATAATTTTTATTTTATTTACTTCTCCCGCCGTACAAACACGTCCCCCGTCTCTAAAGTGCAATTCACCCAGATTAATGAGTCCCTGCAGGAAGTTTGTTCGCTTTTAACTGCTGAAAGTGTTGCAAATTGGCACTCGTCTAGTTTTACGCTGAGACTTTTTTCTGCACACCAAGAACTTCTACCGAGTATAAGGTAATTATGTAGTACATGTAGTCATGAGTATAGATTGAGTAGTTAATTTATATGAGAAAGTATTGCAATTTTACGATTACAAAAAGAATATACTTGAATGAATAGGTTACATAAAAAATGGAACGAAGGAGCTGGAGCATTTAGAAATTTATAGAGGACGGAGATCATCTCAAACAGAGTGCGGAAATTTTACAAAACGCATCGCTCTCTCTGGCAGCTAAGTAACACTTAGTAATATCTGAGAAATCCGTTATATATAATAACTACAAGGAGCGTTTCAAAGTAAACAGGACTTTTTGAATCTAGCGCCCCCTAGTAGCGCCAACTATGTATATGTCGCCTGGCGCGTTAGAATCTTCTATCCTTATCGATTGTCCAGTGAGATTTTCATTGAATAGAAGTGAAGTTATTGCGTTGTAAGTGTCTGAATGTCTGCGTTGTCGGTGCGAAAATGAGCTTCGATTAAAGAGCCAACATTAAATTTTGTTTCACAATTGGTAAAACTTTTGCCGAAACGTTTCAATTGACGAAACCAGTTGATGGCGATGATTGCCTATCTCGTAGCCGAGTGTATAAGTGGTTTCAATCTTTTCAAAGTAGTCGTGAGGACATAAATGACGATCAACATGTGGGCCAATCAAAATCCGTGATCACTGCAAATTCCATCGAAACTGTGATGAATTCATCAAAAATCACCCGAAATCATCATTGAAATTCATGGAAATGGAATTGAACACCTTCAAAATATCGATTTATCGCATTTTGACCGAAAATTTGGGTTTACGAAAGGTGTGTGTTGACTGACGACCAAAAATTGCTCAGATTCCAACATTCGAAGGACATCATTAAAGAGGTTTATTTGACCAAAAATCATATTTTAACCATTAACCACCTTCCGCATTCACCTGACATGGCACCGTGCAACTTCTTCCTATTCGGAAAAATGCATTTGCCCATGAAAGGAAAGCGGAGTGCAGACGTAGAGGCCATTGAAAAGGCTTGCACCGGCATACTGGCGGGGCATTCCGGCCAACGAGCTAAAACACTTGGTCGCCATGCTTTTGGACTGTGAAAAAAGCTGTATTGAAGTAGAAAGAGACTATTGTGAACAGAATAAATTGATTCTGCCGAAAAATCATTTATGTTTATGTGTAAGTCCTGTTTACTTTTTAGCTTCAATCGATGGTCTTTAGGTTTCACGTCCAATTGACAATTCTCTCTAACTGGCCTTTTTAATGCAAGCAATGGAATACTTTCAGAGTCGGAGAACTTTCCCCTATTCAGATCACGTATGCCAACTGCGAATGGTATTATTATTTTAGGAGTAATACTTGCTCAAAAATTATAAAAAAATAAGTCCCACAACTATTCTCTGAAAATTGAACTTCAGACGTTTCGCGGGTTTTTTTCCCACTCTAAATAATTAACTCGTGTTGTGTTTGAGATTTTATATGTAAATATTCAGGGTTTACCAAGAAAAACGGCATGATGTTTAAATAAAATAAAACAATCAAATTTGGTACAAAAGGTTTCCGCTTTTTGATGTACAGAGAAGTTTATGGCATTTATGATTTGAACAAGCCATCAGCCAAATGGCCACCACGGCTATAATTGAAATCTGCATTCACCTATAATGAGTCGTCAAACTAAAATCGCAATATGTTCATGTTAGACGTGAAACATGAGGCGACGCACCGTTTTGTTGGTAATAGAGACCTTCAACTTCAATGTCATCAAATTCAGGGAGAAAAAGTCGGTACAAATTGTGTTATAACGCTAGCTGTTGATGGTAGTGGCTGCCTCATTTCAAACGAAATTACACCCGATGATGCCACCTTACTACATCCGTACATTTCCTGAACCACACGAGGATTTCATTCAACACAAAAGCAACAATTTTGTTCGTTTACGAAGCCATTAAACCAGAAAGTTGTCTCATCTGAGAAGATGATTTTTCGAAAAACGTCAATTTGGGTAATAATTTACCATTTCCACCCCACCACCAAAGTGAAACGTGATAAAACGAAATGACAAGCCTAAACCGTCATCGTCACGAGCTGTCAAAATCATGTCTTCCCTATTTTTAGACGCTAAAGCGTCCGTAAAGGTCCGCTAAAGGTTCCGTAAGTTCGGCAAGAAAGTATAAATTCTGACAAAAAAGTTAAACTTAAAATCTGTACCTCAGGGCAGTCGTTGTTGGGCTGTTGTTTTTCCGAAATACTTCAAGAGTTAGTGACTAGTATATGATAGATTTTCAAAAAAAATAAATAAAATAAAAAATAATAAGACATACAAGGAACGTTCCAAACTAAACACGACTTAAAACAAAAACAAAACAAATGGTTTTTACGGCAAAATCGATATTAATCAAAATAGTCTCTTTCTGCTTCAAGATAGCTTTTTGCACGGTCTTTCCGAAAAAGAAGAAGTCGCACGGTGCCAATCAGATGAATGCGGAGAGTGGTTAGTGGTTAAAATGTGATTTTTGACTAAATAATCTTTTTAATGATGTTCTGCGAATGTTAGTTTCTGAGCAATTTTGGTCCTCGGTCAATTTGTGCGGAACAAACCGTGCACACAACTTTCGTAAGCCCAAATCTTCGGTCAAAATGCGATAAATCGATGTTTTGGAGATGTTCAATTCCATTTCCATGAATTTCAATGATGATTTCGGGTCACACAGTTCGATGGAATTTCCGGTGATCGCGGATTTTGATTGGCCCACATGTTGATCGTCATTTATGTCATCACGACCACTTCGAAAACGTTGGAACCACTCGTGCACTCTGCTGCGAGATAGCAAATCATCGCCATAAACTTGTTTCATCAATTGAAACGTTTCGGTAAAAGGTTTACCAATTGTGAAACAAAATTTAATGTTGGCTCATTTTCGCACCGATAACACAAACATACTGACACTTAAAACGCAATAACTTCACTTCCAGTACATGATTCTCATACATTCTCATAGTACAATCGATAAAAATAGCAGATTCTAACCCACCAGTCGACATATAGATGGCGCCACCAGGGGACACTAGATTCAAAATATCCTGTTTACTTTCGAACCCACCTTGATAGTACAGTGCTCAGGTATATTGAACATAGTCAGACAGAATAAATTGTTAAACAACTTTTAAGTTCTTCTCTCTCCTACATTTTGAGTTATGTCTAGGGAAGCAAAGCAAAGGATTATCTGCTTTTTTAAATAATCCCTAGAAATTTTGTAGATTCCTACCTTGTTGATAGAGCTACAGCCCAGAGCATCATTATCCTGGAAACGGAAGCGTTGTACATGTCTTACATAATATCCACAATGCCGGATTTGGTATACAAATTAACTCTAAAAGTAATTTCGAATGAAGACACAAAGTTATGGGATCGGTTTCTAGGTAGAACATGCCAAATCCAAATATTTTAATTAAACGATTCCCAAAATTTAAATGATCGAATCAGAATTTTCCCTCCCTGAAAATTAAATTGTTCGATGGCGTTAACAAAGAATGCTGAAAGCAACAACCAAAGACGCCAATTTATCACCTGATCATTTGAGCAGTTTATTAGGCTGCTTTGTGAGAGAAAAGTAGCAGACAAGCGGCGGAAAGTAAACGCAACGCTCTGCGGCACCTTAATTGCTTGATGTGCGCGCCATGTGCGCCCATTGGTGCTTTCTTCTGGCTGCCGAGAAGCTTTGATGTTAACGAAAGACGACGCGGCTGCGGCGGCGACAGTTCTTTGTGGCAAGTCACTTTTTGTTTGTATTCAACTCCAAACTTGGTAACAAATGCAACCGCAGCGTTGCGCCGACAAACAATGTCTGAATTGCAATAAAAGCCAGACGATACAACAACAACAGTAAGAATCAGTTATCCACGACGACGACAATGATGACGAAGACGAGGCTGACTACTGCCATTGTTTGCATTCAGCGTGCTTGCAGCTTTGCGACGTATTTGGCATTGTTGTTGCACACTGGGTTGTGCAACGTGCATCGTGCAACATGCATTGGAAATCGATGGCGGTAAAGGGTAGCTGCTTCCCAGACGCACTTACTATACCACTCATACATTCGAATGCATATGCACTGTGTGTGTGTGTGTGTGTCTGTGTATGGGTGCATCAAACGAATATTTATGGCCGATGGCACGCAGAGCGTCTGCTTCCTGTTCTGCAGCGCTGCTTCTGCTTTTGTGCCTCGCCGTGCTTCTGGCCAACTGTCTGGCTGAGTGGCTGCTTCTTTGCTGGTTTCTGCCGAAATGCTTTTCGTTTAAAACTCTGATTTTGGTTTTGGTTTTGTTTAGTTGTTACAACGAATTTCGTTGTTTTATTCATTTATTTCCACTAAGGTGAGTTATTCGTGCCTTCGGTATTTTCGTGCATATTTCGCTGCATGTGTAGCACGCACACATGCAATCACATATACATACACAACCATATCCATGTGTATGTGTGTGTGTGTGTTTAAGCATATTTTGCATACCGAAAAAATATTTGCCGGCGGACATGTCGACAAAACGGCAAGAGACCGGAAATTTTTGCCACATCAGCAGGCGGTCTGCGCACACAGGCGCACACACCTATAAACATGTATGCTGATGTATCGATGTTTGTCGCTCACCATTGCTGTGGTGAGGGTGATGCCGTAAAAGCAACCAAAAAACGGAGTGTAACCGCCACAGACTCGAGCAGCGGCAAGTAGTGTTGTGCCAAAGGCCAGACGCCTTTGTTGTTCATATACAACAATCACAACAACAACAATGATGGCAACAAATTGGTATCAAGCCACCACCATCAGCTGTAGTAAAGCTCAATCAGCCCGGAATTGGTGACGCGCTGTGAGACCATGGTGACGCCGGCAGTCGCCAAAAACAGCAACAGCAACAACAACACTAAACTATGCAATAAAACGAAAAGATTAGCGGTGAATGCTGCTCAAGTGAAGCAAAGTGCAACGCTGGCAACAAGAACAACAACAGCCACACGGCTGTACTAAATACATGCATGTGAGTGTGTGTGTGTGTGTGTATGTCTGCTTGCACTACATGTGCGCTTGTGTGTTCCACGTAGTGCAGACAATAAAAAATCGCAGACGTCAACAACGTCTGGTTGCATTTTTTTCGCATTTCGTTTTATTTATTGTTTTTGTTTTTGTATTTTTGTTTCGTGTTTCTCCCTTTTCAGCACTTTTTTGTTTGCTTGCTACTTTACACTGGCACTCGCCCATTTGTTGTTGTCGTTGTTGTTATTGCTACCGTGCCGCCGCTGCTAATCGCTGCTGTTCATATTATAGCAAATAGCTACGCCGTTGTTGTTGTTGCAATTGTTGTATACATTACTCTTGTGCAATCACAACGCTGACGTGACGAAGGCCGTCTGGAGTCGAGATTTTATTTTATTATTATTGTTTATTTATTTGCATTTTTTCTCAATGTTTGTTGTTTTTCTTCTGTGCTTTTTTGTTGTTGTTTTTTATGTGCTCTACTGCTCTCCCTTGGCGCGCTGGGCTTTTATAGACGCGGCAGCTTCGCGTGTTTGCCATTAAATCGTGGACGACGCCGCCGCCGTTCTCCGTCCGCCGTCCGTCGTCCGTCGTTCGCTTGTTTGTTGCTATGCCTGCATATTTGCCTTTATGACGCTTTGTTTGTTCAGCGTGTCTGCACGTCTGCCTTCTAGTTAGCAGCAATCGAATCGAAGTCTTCGAACTTCTGCGTCACTTCACCCAATGCAAATAAGTACAGACAAAGATACATAAAAACATACAGACATATTTAGAAAAATTAGAAGTCAACCTTTGACTGACTTTTTAACATGATGACAACCTTCAAGCCTAGCTGAGCAATGTAGTTGAGACCTGTAACCTGAAAAATATGTGTTATCGCTGTTAGACTCTTTTTTAGTTTAAACAAACTTCAACATATAAAAACTTGAGCTGAAGAAACCATCGTGATGTAAAACTTGAACCTGCTCACTTCCGAAGGGTTTCGTTAATTTCCGACCAATATTTTTTAGAATGCTGTCACACTTCGGAAAGAAGTCGCTTCCTACAGCGAGGAGCCAGATACTCAAAAATTCTGAAAGCATCTTTTGAAGCATTCACAAAATGCGGAAACTCGGCTAAACTTCAAGTGTCGGCTACTTTTCTATTAAGTTCCAATTCCAAAGAGAACTCTACACCCTTGGAAGAGATGGGAGTCTTTAGATCAGTGTAGTTCCGCAGCCAAATCTCAAAGAAGAATTAATTTATTGGATTCGGTAGAGGGCGTTCCTGGCTAAAAAACGAGCGGCTGGTCAGTTATCTCTGAGCGTGTGGAGAGTCAGGACAAACATTTTTGCGCGATGTGTGTCTGTAAGTGGTGCAAGCCGAAAATGCCGCGTTCGTTAGAGCAGACGTACGCCATTAAATTCTGTGTGAAACTCGATAAATCTGCGACAGAGACGTGTGATATGATCTAGCAGGCTTACCCAGATGGAGGGCCGGGGAGAGGTCGCTAATGAATAAGCATCAATTTCAACCCCTGCAGTAAGCCAATCATGACCCTTCAGTCCCTATCCATACATACACACAGATGTGCGGACTTCTAGTCACACGCACCCGCTTGGGTATATCGCACCCACAAAGTTGCGGCAGTCACTCAAGTTGCCTTATGTCTGAAGCTTTAATTGTTTGCCGAGTTCAAGACGTCTGACAACAACAATAACAACAATTAGAGTCAGCATGAACAATAGCAATTACTGCAAGTCAACGGCAAAGTGGGGAGCAATTCTATTGTTACCGGCGAATATTCTTGTCCTACGAATATTGACTGCCGTCGCTAAATTCAGTTGGCTACTCCCAACACAATTGGAACTGCTACTCGTGTCGTAAGTAGGTTGGCTGGCTTTATTCAACGCCTCTTCACAGGCAAAACCTAGCGCTAGTTGTTGCTGACACCAGCACCGTTACGTTGGTTCCCATATGTGTCATTTGTGTTCCGCAACTGCCATAGGAGCACCTACTTTCAGCTGTCGCAGCTGCCGACGACGTCAAGACTGACTTTTGCAACTATTTACTCAGCCACACGCACGAGCACATACACTAATAGATGCATAGCGGCGGCTCATATGCATAACAAAGAGAAAAATGCGCCGAGTCGTCGGGCTTTGAAGTGGCCCATTGAGAGGGTTGCTGCCATTGGGTTGTTAAACTACCAACCACCACCTTCTTGATTGGGTGGGAAAGCGAACAATATCCATTCATACAGTTACTTGACAATTCCATCGCTTTGCGGCCTTTTTATTGTCGCCTTGCCGACGGGGGTAACCCTTTTGCTTTATACAAATACTTGCACGAGGTCGGTTTGTGAACACGTAGCTTTTTGCATAAAATGTAGCTTCTGCAATGTAAGCTTATGCAAGTTGAACGTAGCGAATTAATATATCTGGATATAAATACATATTTATTTTCGTTACAAAGACTGAACCACTTCGTAAATGTATGACTGAAACGTCTTTCGATCCTTTTTAGCGTTACGTCTGAAGTATCGCAGCACGCTTTGTGGGCATGTATCCGCCTTAGTGTTCGCTTTATCAAGCTACCCTCGCATGCCTGTACTTTTATCTGTTCGCCGCTAAAACTTTCTCAGCTGCGAGGTCACTCAATAAATGGTGATTGTTAGATTTTATTGTCGTCTGAAGGCAGCGGACCTATTTGCGCACCCAGTTGGACATTAAAATGTAGAAATAATTTTAAAGTGTTCTGCATCCAATACAGTTACTAGGACATAACATATATAAAAATCATATCAAAAGTTCACTTTTCCTTTAAAGCTCTTCTCACAGCACACCATTTGCCTCAACCATCCTATGTCTCAGGCGCAGAAAAAGTAGGTTCACCGACGCACCCTCTTCGTTCTGCACTGACACTTCTTGCTGCTCAACGCAGACAATGTTTGCTGTTATTGGCGTTGTTATTGTTGTAGTTGCTGTCGCTGTCTAATGGGCACATTTTGCCACCTTTGTGTGGGCTAAGTGACAACTGAATTCAGCAGCCACCTCATATAACTGTAATGTGAAGGTTGTTGTTGTGTTGGGTGCGCGCGTGTATGTATGCGTGTGTGTGTGTGTGTGCCTCTGTTGATTTGCATTTGCACGTGGCGTTCATTTTCGATTTTATTGCGGCGAGACGTTGAATTCATTATCGCCCGCTGTCGCTATTGAGGAAAAAATGTGGGCAAATGCAAAAGTTCGAAAAGGGTTGTATTGTGTTTAGGCACTAAAGACCGCACGGAATCGATAATAATGTGTGGACACACACACATCTACTATACTTACGTATTCATATTTTATATACTAACAAGCGATGAATTGAATTTGCACAGAAGTGCCGCTGTTGCCAGGCGGAAAAACTGCTGAGAGAGGAAGTGGGCAGATGTGAAGTGAGATTTGAAGAGCGGAAAGTCACAGAGGGGAACATAAAAACTACATCGAAAGATAAACACAACAACATTTTTAAATATAATTATTATTTTTAAATTTAGAAATATTATTTTTTTTTCAAAGATCCATCGCTTTTAAAGATTTCATTCATAAATAAATTGCAATCTCTTCTAAGAAAAATACCAAATATACATTAAAAAAAGCGAAAAGTGATTTTTTCCTTCCTTGAATGTCAAAAGTTTCGTATATGAATATCAGATGAATGCAAAACTCGCACACCATCCCGCCTGGCAGCTTGGCAGTTTGGTATTTACTTTTGTTTACCAGACATTTCGCCAGTCAGCTCATACTCGTAAAAGCTATATTTGCATTTAAATGCGCGTGTGTTTGTATTTTGTGGCAAGAAGTCAGACAGCCACGAGACGCTGGCGATGGGTGTGTGCGCATCAATTGCGCTCATCGGTGGAATGAGTCAAATGCAAGGTGATGAGGCCAGACGATGTTGAATTGCATAAGGTCATCAAGGGCGCTGCAAGGGCTGGGGAGTAATAATCTGAATGCTTACACAGTGAATATCTTTGATGTCATTCGTTTTTATGCCGATTCATTTGCTAACGAATGCGAACGCCTTTTTAGTCTTTGGTCATAATACAAAAAGACCAATAGACCCACCCTTTACAGGGAATGGAAATCCAATGATAATAAAGTTGAAAACTGCTTATCTATTATCAGTGAATAAAGGTTTTAGTTCTTCTAAGTCACTTAAATCAGTCTTTTCAACAACCGTTTGATAAGAGTTTCGTGAATTGATACAAATTTCTTCGTGAATACATTGCCGAATGAGATAAGAGATGCTGAGACGCTATTTACAGTGAAGGCGTATTAGAAAAAGCTCAAATAAGAAATGAATTCCTTCCGAAGCATTCCGGGTTTTGAAGCTGTTGAGTATTGTCACATGAAAGTTAACATATGAATAGAGGTTTTGAACCTATTCAGTATTTCCAAAGCAAATTGAAATTTTTCTGATCTATCTGCAGCTTTGGTTCCTTTTTGTGAAAGAGGATTCTACCAAACTTTCGGAATCATCGGAAGGACTTCATTCCATGACATTATGAACAGGTTAAATTTTCATTATTTAAATTATTCACTCCTGTGACATTATGAACAGGTTAAATTAAGCTTATCCCAAAGTGTGTAACACACAGAAAAAACCGTCTGAGATCCAATAAGGTATACTATATCGTATCCGCGTGGTGTGCTTGTGTATTTGTATAAACGTAAACCGCGTGAACCACGTCCTTTTCTCTTTTCAAAAAACTACTCATTTGACTGAGCCGTTGTCATTTAAACTGAATGATTAAAATGAAGTCCTTGTACAAAAAAGTTTCTTATTTGACAAGATATCTTTACGGAATGTGGTACAGAGAAAATAGTACAATATTCACATTTTTTTCCGCTATTCAAACTGTTCGATGATGCTTCTGTGTTGTCGAAGTTAACGTTTTTCATGTTTTTGCTAATTTTGACCAAGAAATTAAGTATATTGTGACTTTTTAGTTGACATAAAAACCGCCAAAAGATACAAATGAACGATTGGAGAAGGATTCTCTATTTATCTACAGCTCTACATAAAAATTTTTTGAGTATTAAATTGCACTATCTCCACAAACATCTGAGTAAACTTTCAGACAATTTTGAAAACTATAGTGGGGAACAGCGCGTGAACGGTACACCCGGGATTCAAAAGTAATGGAAAATGTTATCAAGGTAGATGAGATCGTCATACAATGGCAGATTGTTGCTGCTATAAAATGATATTGCCACCAAGAAATTATAAATGAATGCTCATACTTGTAAACTTTTATTCAAATATAACACATGTTTCCGACATTTTTCTCCCTGTTTACTTAATGTATCCTTATTTTTTCAAATAAAACTGACATTATAAATATAACTATTATTTCCTTACATATTTTCTTATTCTTGTAGTATAAAACGTAATTAAAGATTTAAAAATAAGCAGGAGCAAATCTTATATAACTATTGATTGTGTCATGAATTGTGGGCTCAAATATATCCAAAATGATCTTTCATACGAAAAATCACCCCGAAATTGTAAACAAATTCCCCGCCTTCAAACTCGGTCGAGAGATCATTGAAGACATGCCGCGTGCTGATTGACCTTCGAACTCTTAAACAGATGAAAATATTAAAAATGTGAAGGAAATGATGCTTGAAAATCGGTTTCGGTAGATATTTTGGGTATGAAACGCATCCTTGCTCGACTCATCCCAATAAAGTTTAATTTTTTGACATATCAAAAATCAACGGAATGGAGGCAAAACAAATACGAGCCCAAGCTAAAAGCTCAAAAATCAAGCTGATGATCATTGTTTTTTTTTCGATATTCGTGGTTTGGTGCATCATGAATTTGTTCCGGAGAGACAGACTGTTCATAAAAAGTTCTATTTGGCCATTTTACGTGAGAAAATTTGTCGAAAACAGCCGCAAGTATGAAAAAACTATTAATGTATTTTTCATGATGATAAAGCACTAACACATCGAGACACGATTGAGACCGAGTTTCAAAGCGACAACGCAGATTTGGTTCCGTGTGATTTTCTCTTGTTCCCCAAACTGAAATTGTCGCTCCGTGGAACCCGATTTCAGTCGATCGAAGACATATAATAAAATTTGCTGAAGGAGCTGAAGGCCAACACAAAAGGAGTTTATGAAAAGTATTTCGAAGACTGGCTTACGCCAGGTGGGAATTACTTCGAAAGCGACAGAATAAAAATTGGTGAATAAATTAATATTTTGTGTTTTACTTACAATTCCCGAAAACTTTTTTGTCACACTGTATATCTGTGGCAACAAAAACACTTTAGACCAGTTTTATTTATGCTGCAACTGTGAATTTCAAAAAATTATACACAAATTATAGTTTAAGGCAAAATCATGCAACTCTTTGCAACAATGTTGCATATTCGAGCAGCAAAGCGAAGATGAACGCAACTTCACAGAAATTAGCCTAGCAAAAACCGCCGCACATGCAAATTAAAGCAAAGAGGAGTATTTACCACCGCATAGAGACAGACGTATGTATATAGTAGGTGTCTCAGCAGCGCGATGTCGGCATATCAAAAGCGCAAACAGTGCGTAAATTGCATTACATTTTTTCATTAGTGATTTAAATTTATATATTTTGTTGTTGTAACTGTCTGTCAAATGCGCACATTTGAGCAGAATTGTGAAATTAAACAAAAAGGAAGAACAAAACATTTAGCAAAAACAACCATAGCGCCGCAAAGCACACTACAGTAATGGCAAGCAAGAGCAAAAAGGCGAATAATTTATTTATGTTGCATGCAGCGCGTACAAAGTGCTTGCAACAAGCTCACAATGCAGTGAGACAATTGCTGTCATTATATATCAACCAGACAAGCGGTGCGACCGCGCGTACACAATTAGTTAGACGCTTGGGCGCTAAAGCGCAGCGCAAAGAGACGGGTGACCGTCGACAAGTGAGAAGGGATGCGCCCACACAAATTGGTTTGATACTGGTATATTTGTCAATGGTAGTACAACTATTTCTGTAGGAATGACAACTTTGTTTGCTTTGGTGCTGAAGCCCTACTTCATTACAAGTTATCTTAAAGTGTTCTGAACTCAATTCCTCAACAGATGGTTCGCTTTTTGTATGAAGGCAGCATGAGTTACGAGAGATAAATATTGGATAGTCGAAAAAGTCTTTTCGTATTTTGTCAATAAATACCGTTGCAGTCTCCAATGCTACCAATCAACATTGTATCTTACCATATAGTGTTGGAAAATTGAAGATGTTGCCACCTGCTTGATATTTTAAAGCGCAAAAGTATTGGTTAAACCCTGCCATACAAAGTTATTAGCTTTTAGCATATAGAAAATTCAACTCAATAAAAGTTTGTAGTGGGAAATGTAGCTTAAGAGTTTTAGTTTTGTAGGGTAGTCGAAAAAAGATTTTCGTATTTCGAATCAATTATTTTCTTATTTTTTATATTTATAATGAACTTTAATGAACCAAATATGTTCCATTTTGGGCCACCACTTCTTGCCATTTTTTTGCTAGATACATTATTTCATTAGTGTAAAACTTCTCTGGTTTCTCGACGAAAACCTGCGACAAGTAATTTTCACAGGCTTCTCTTGAAGCCAACTTTACTCCATTAAGAGAGTTCTGTATTGACAGAAACAAATAGTAGTCCGATCGTGCAAGGTCAGAGCTATATGGTGGATTCATCAAAACTTCCCAGCCAAGTTTTGATTTCGAAGTTTTGCCGAGTCGCCAAAGATGTGTGTGGGTTAGGTTTGTCCTAATGGAAGAGGAATCCCTCTCTGTCAGTTCTGGCCGTTTTTTTCGATTGATTGTTTCAATCTCATCAGATGTTGTAGAATCAATCGTTCGACCAGGCTGAAGCAGCTCACAATGGATGATTCCTTTCGAATCCAACCAAACACACAGCATAACCTCTCGAGGCGTCAATCCTAGCTTGGCGACCATTTGTTGAGCTTCTCTTTTTCGCACATTATTGTCGTATTTGATCTACTTTTCATCTCCTGTTAGCATTCGCTTCAGAAATAGTTCGATTTCATTTCATTTCAGCAAAGAATCGCAGATGTTAATTCGGTCTATTAAATTTTTCACAGACAATTCATGTGGTATCCAAACACCGAGCTTCTTTTTGAAGCCAGACTTTTTTAAAGTGGTCCAAAACCGTTTGATGATAAATCTTAAGTTCCTTAGCAATGGCATGGCTGCTCCTATTGCGGTCCTGATCAATCTCTTTCGTAATGTCTTCAACTTTTTCAACGATCTTCCTCATCGAATTTTCCAGAACGGAAGCAAGCCAACCATTGTTGTGCTACACGAACTGATACAGCATCATCTCCGTAATCTTCACAAAAATACTTCGAAGTATTTGTGCCCACTAAAATAAACTACTCCATCGACGTACACTCATTGGAATAATCTAACATACATCTAACACATGTTGCACATTCAGTTCAAATATATGAATTCACAAGAGATTGATGATTATCTGGACGTTTGTCTGCAATGCCACTGAAATGACCGGCGTTATCATGCTTCACATTGTGGCAGGCTGTGAGTCTGATGGCCTACGGCAATTCTACAATTGCTGCATTGCACTGGCGGTTGCTGGTTTATGTCAGGCTTGTCTGATGGTTAATCGCGTGAATAGTATGTTGTCAGTGACACAGCCAAACATTGCCGGACCGCTCAGACAGCCATTCAGGCATGCGGCGCTGTCAGCCATCAATAGAAGCTGCCACTTCACTTGGGCTTACCGGTTTGTTGCTGCAGCCTTTGTTGGCTTACACAATATTTGCAAATTGCTTGCGATTCCTGGAAATTTTGCTGATGGTGCTAATTCAATTATTTCAATGCGTTTCTTCGACGCTGCCGGTCATTCGCGAAGATTTTCAAATGGCTCTGCCGATGCACAGTGGCCGGCTCGTGCAAATGTGGAAAATATGCAGCGCTGAGCCTCTGAATGCATTTATATTTATTTTCTCTTCACACCTGAAATCGTCATCAATCAACTTCATTCAAGCATGGCGGCAAGCCTCAGACATGCGCGTGTCATTATGGCCGGTGCGTGTAGTCTGAGTCGGCCAATTTCAATGCTACTGCTACAAACCGCTGCTCGTTATTGTTCAGTTGAAAATGGAAGGCTTGCCCTTTCGGTAATTAAGAGTCAGCTCACGTCTGTCTGACGGACTGCCAATGAGTCTGGTATTCGCGTGACAAGCCGCTTTATTCATTTGGGTCAAAGCTTGAATATAAATGCAACATAGTAAATGGATACAGGCCATTTAGTCCAGATTTAACTGTTAAAAATAGTTGATTGATATTTTAAGAAGCATTTTTATTGTGTTAGCTAAGCTGTTATGTAAGGAATAACATTTAATATTAGTTTTATAATTATCATAGATTCAGTTTGAAAAGCGCTCATTAAAAAATTATGCTTAAAACATCTGTGCTGTACGGTGACTGCGGAAGCGTTGGTATGACGGCCTTGGTTAGGTAGCTGGTTCAGAAGAAAGACGGTGTGAGCCGGGGCGTTGTCGTAGTGCAACTTCCAATCGGCTGCGATGTCTTATCGGACTTGATTGACCCTTTGTTTGAGTCTCTTGAGGTCTCCTACGTATAATCTGGCGTTGACGATTTGTTTAGAAGGAACAAATTCATCGTTGACGATGCCTTTGATCTAAAAAAGAAAACAATGAGAATCGTTTTCACTTTGCACTTGCTCATTCTTCGCTTTTTTAGGCGTGTGCCACTCGGAAGATTGTCTCCTTGTCTCAGGATCATACTCAAAGATCCATGATACGTCACCTGCGATTACGCTACTCAAAAATTGGCGGTCACTTTCACACATGTTCAAATTTTCTTGGCACACTTCCACTGCATTTTCGGCTTGCACCACTCACAGAAACACATCGCACGGAAATGTTTGTCCTGACTCTTCAGGTTCTCGGAGACAACTGACCAGCCGCTTAGCTAGGGATGCCCTCTACCAAATCCACTCAGTGCGCACACGCTCCGAAGTACAGTCACGGCGGAAGGAAATCAGTCCTAATATCTTCCGGAAAACCCCTGTAAGTAGTGGCGTTTAGATGTGGTCTTTGAATGGCCGCGATATACCCTAAGGAGTGTAGTCAAATATATACCGTACCCTCGACAGTCGGGTCTACGTAATCGGACCGATCTCGATTTCTATCCGGCTAAGGACTGGCCTCTCAAATTACTCTAGGAAAGTTTTCAGCGCTACAACAACAGCATTATGGAATGCAGAGCCTCTCAGCATTCGACCAAAACGTCCAACGAAGTCAAATCACGAATCTCAGCTAATTGACTTCATCAGAACAGCTGATTACCCAATAACAAAATTTGGTAGATTGTGCCATATTCTGTGTGAGGTGGAGTATCATCTTCTTGAAACGTCAGATCGTTTCGTTACATGTTCTTCATTGCCGCTTCCATAGAATCAACTTTTATTACTGTCTTTAGCAAGCCTTTAAGTTACCGATCAACCAACCAATTGCATGAGAGTTTTCCAAAAGAAAAATGTTAGACCTGCTTTAAAATCTTGTTTGATTTGAATATTAACACAAATGCTTTTAATTGAATTGGACTTAAAATTAACGACTAAAACACAATGAAAAGTAATAGAAAAACTCCACTCCTCCATCTTGCCAGTAATAGGCAAAATATGCAAACTGCCGAGTATAATTTTTAAAGGAACCGGTTGGCAGCTTCTATCAAACCTCTGAAACTCTAAAGCCTGACACTTACTGAGTTACTTAGCCATAATCACTGTCACCAATAAACTAAAGAATAATTGCACATATCCAAGCGGGTTACTTGGGGTCAAGTTCAGCTGCGCAGCTTTCGGTGTAGGGAAACCGGCGCGCCGCGACATTTAAGTGCCGCCAGCTGCTCATAAAGCAATGAACCCGTTCAACGCAGCTTAACATGCCAAAGATGATGTGCGTTAATCATACATACACACAAATTCGTAAGGAATAAGAATAGAAATCAAAAGTGACGCACCAATCGTCGGTCAAACAGCGACGGATTTTTTCTACTATCCCTCTATTTTCATCATTTGTTCCCTTCATTCCAGCACTTTTCCATTTAATCTTGGTTTGATACAAATCATTGCGCTGTGGCTGGCTGCCACATTTAATGACACTGTGTTTATGAGCTGCGCTGTCAACAGCGTTTATCTGCAATGACAACATTGGCTCAGTCAGGGCAACCACTTGGTTGCTCAAATGCGCGTGTGTGTCGGGGTGTGTTAGAGCGGCGCCATCTAGCGCCATTGTTCTCCACATAATTGCACTTGCCACGCGGCCAACAGGCATTGCACTTGCGTTGCATGCAACGTCACTCAGCGAAGCATGTGTTAGCAATAAAGTTACACCCACTTTACGCGAAGAATTCACCGCCAGACAGTTTAGTGTGTGCATTAATTTTGTATCATTATAAAGTTTTCTTGTTTTTGCTGTGTTTGGCTTCTTAGAATAGTCACCATCTTGTCTTTTATGAAGGAATTAGACTTCTGTTAAAAATGCAGTGAGCTTTTGACACTCACTTTAAGGTTTTGAAATTAAAGTTGGCACATTTTAAAGTCATGCCTCAAAATTTGTGAAACCCAATAGAAATTATTGGCAGCTGATCCCCTGGAATAGTCTTTCGAGTAGGACTTTAAAATCTTTGACATATTCTCATAAAATGTTATGCCTAAATGATGTAGCACCTGCCTCCGATTCGGTGTTTCTCTACACCGCTCATATTTTGAAAGAAAAATTGAAATATAAAAGCAAAGCAAAGTTATCGAATTGAATTAATACAAGGCATAGGCGGATACGTTATTTAAATGTCACACATGCTCTGAAATATTAGAATTCTTCTTTTTTTTTTTAATTTCGATAGGTTATACCTCTAAAAACATATGCTTTTGAGTTACAGCCTTCTGTTCAGTTCACTTAGCAATCACATCTAAAGTAAACTATTTAATTATTTTTAATCGCATTTTTCGAATTTCCTGCAGTGTTTACCCGGAGCAATATTAATTGATCGCTTTTTTCTTGCATACTTTATATGAAGTTCTCTTGATATTTGATCATTTTAATGACAACTTTTTCGAGCAGATAATTGTTTTATAGCTGTCATCCACAGAGGTAGCTGGGATAGCTGCAGCACTGGAGAACCGCTTATTTATTTGGTGGCAACTTACCTCCTTATGTAATTGAAATATTGAGTAAGAAACCTTCTTTCGACTTAACGGCGAAAAAAACCCTAATTTCTAATTTCCAATCGAAAACTCTCAAACCGAAATACTAGATTTTTTCTTCTTCGTTCTGATGGTATAATATATACATTAGTTAGAACAAATTTGCTCAGAAAAAGGGACTCCACTAAACAGCTGCAAAACGGTTAAAAACTGTTTTTTTTTTTACTTTTTCTACCTATTATTTCGTAGTAGCAGCTTCCAACAAGCAGTTTGCTATAAAATGGCGGAAATATCAACGATGCCGTTGATTGACATTTTTTGCGGCCGTTAAATTCCTATCTAGGCTTCTTATCTGAAACGAAAAAAATTAATTTTTTTTATTCAGTAAGATTTAATGGCCTCAACACCCGCGCCGTTAGTTCTGCTTTCTCCAGACTGGACAAGGAAGCAACACAAATGGGTCTGGCAGTGAACGAGGGCAAGACGAAATATCT
>NW_017534608.1:454759-472226 GCF_001853355.1 Bactrocera latifrons
ACCTGGCTACGCTTGGAATATCCAATTGGCGCCACGTAGCGAAAAGAAGAAACGACTGGCGCGCTGTTGTTAACTCGGCTATAATCGTGTAAGCGTTGTCTACGCCAATTAAGAAGAAGAAGAAGATTTAATCAAGTGAATAGTAGTGGGGGTAACTGGATTTAAAAAAAAGTGTCATTGTAAAACAACTGTCAAACTGGCATTTTTCTCAGGAAACGCTCTATCGCGCACTTGAGTATAAAATTTGGCACTTGAGCCCCAAAGGTTTGGTACTATACAGCCGCTGCATGAAGTTCAGTGCTTTTGCGGCCTATTTCTTCGAAAATATTCGGAGCAAACCAATGGAACTTCGGGACTAAATTTTTGAACAGCTTCTCAATTGACTGAATAATTGATGAACAATATTGTTTCATTTTTTAAAAATTCTAGAGATATCTTTGTCTATTGTCTTAACATCTTAAGTGGTTTGACTTTCATAAATGAATTAGAAATTTAAGGAAAGTACTTTTATCACTTGCATTTGTCGATATGAGTAATATGCATTGTTATCTTTATCCCTCTTTTCCACTTGCAAAATGTTCTTATTGATATTCACCTGCAACAAGATTCATCATGACACTTCGGTGTCAAGAAATCGAGAATAACCTGAATGTGCGGTTAAACTACAAAGGAACTTTTTATTAATGTTTCTAATTGCCAACTCCAGTATTTCTAATGCCTTTTAAGATATTATAAAGTTTTTTTATGCTGCTACGAGCCCTTTTAAGGTATTGAAATACATATAATTGAAATTTCGAAAGCCCTATGGCCAAAAGCATCGTGTTGTCATTTAGAGAAATTTAATGAACCTTTAAGGCGCTCGTTTTATCAATAATAAAATAACTGCGCACAACCGTGGTTATCGTCACTGAAAACGTGTGAAAAACCAAAGACGCCAGCTTAAAGTCTCAACTTGTTTGAAATCGGTAGGTAAATAACGACGTGTTTATTGTTGTTGCGTTTTTTTCGCTACAATTCAGATGCACAGTCTGTGACCGCATAGCGATAAGATGTTAATTAAGCGTGTCTGACTAAAGTCTGCACTTGCCTAGAAATCCAATCATTAATAGAAATATAAGCAGCCACCGCAGCGGTGGCCGTCAGCTGATGCAAGCCAATAATGTTCGATGAATACTTGTTTATGAGACCTAAATACCACACCGTCGCTTCGTTAAGCAACCAATTATGATGTGAGTACCCTCACTGTTGCTATGTATGTGTGTGTATATATGTGTAGCTATGGGTGGGTGTGTGTGTGAGTGCACGTCAAATTAATAAACGAATAATTTGCACACGCGGTTTTGATTTCCACTTATACTCTTGGCTGTCTAGACGACTTTTTCACATTGATTTCGTGTTTGTTATTGCTTTAGCTATTGTTGTTGTTGTGCACTATTTTCACGAGATATTCATTACGAGTTGTAGCTCTTTTCTAATGTCATCAGCAATTAACTGCGATTTTATTGAATGTTGTATGCAGGTGTATGTGTGTTTGTTTGTGCTCTTGTCGGTCGCACGTGGCGTATGAGTGATGTGCGTGACAACCGGAAGTCGATGGCAATCGATCACTAACAGCGCTGATTTCTCCGTGTAACGCAAACACAGTTTGCTAGCTCTGCGATTATTTGTGCAATAGAGGCAGCCCAGGCATTACCGTTGGCTTATATTTGCTTTATTTGCTTGCTTCACTTCGTGGAAGTAGCGCTCATGCCCCGAGCAAAGTGGCAAATATTAGCGGTGATTTGGCGATACTTAAAGCTGTTAATAATACCGACTACTCACTTGGTTCCGAGAAGCGAAAGCATGCTAATTAATATGAAGCGGCGTGTCAATGTTGGTTCTTAATTTATTTATTAAAAAGCGCCGAAAATATATTCTCTGGAAATCTCCAAGACTAGTTAACATTTACAAATTTTTCTGGAAATGTTTCGTCAATTTAATGCGAACCTAATTTTGAAGAAATTTCGTATTAAGACGAATTTATAGATGCCGTAAAAGACAATGCGTTCATTGATCTATTAGGAGTCTTCAGTTAGTCTTCAAAAATGTACTTTTAATTGAAATCGGGAAATTTGTTGATAAAGCTTCATCGATCATAACGGCTGTTTATCAACACACCCATTGCAAATTAAAGAGCTGCTTTGAGCGTTTGACAAACAACAAATAAACGAAAGCAAACAATTTACCTAAATTAAGTTTATTTGTGAGTGACAAAATCGCAACGCTGGCCGACCAATAAATAAATAGCAGCAGCAGATGTACGAAAATCTGTTGGCAAGCTGAGCAACAAATCACAAGCCAAAAACAAAAACAAAGAAGATTTACGCAGAACACAACGCCGCCGGCACCGGTTAGTGGCTGAGCAGCACAGCGACAGACGGTGCCGAATAATTGGATACCTCCTTCGTTTTTGCTAAGTGACGCTAATGACTATTACAACAACATTGCATATTGTTTGAATATTTGCAAACAAAATTTCGGTTGTTGTTGTTCTGTTAGCGGTCATCTAATCGGACGCTGCTAATGTCATTGTAAACTCGAAATTGCATGGAAAATTACTCATACGTCATGTTGACGGTTGCCCATATTGTTGCTGTAAAGACAATATAATCGCACAGCTAATGTTTCAAAACAATAGCAGAAACATGCAAGCGCATTTTTGAAATTTCTACGCAAGTGTTTGAAGAGCGTTTGAGAGCGCAGCACAAGCATGAGAAGCAACTGTGCTCAGATGCTCAAAATGCATTTGCAATAACAACAACAAAGTTCGCGTGACGTAAGCAGCAAATAACAAAGACAACACAAGCCTATTGGCTTGTGAACGAGAGCACCCAATCGGCGAGGGAGCGCCAGCTAGAGCGCATAGAGAAACGACCATTGACGGAGGAGACCTGCGCACGGCAACCAGTCACGAAAATTGCATTTCCTAGCTGTCGAATGACGCAATTCGCCGACGAGACGTAGTGTCTACAAACACACACACATGCGTACAAATCTATTAAATGGCACACGTGCAAGGCAATATAATGAATATTTACTGATTATGTGTACATATGTTTGTGTGATTATTTCAATTTAAAGTCATTGTGATTGCCGTATTGTAAAGGCTCTAATTGGCAGTGCCATAACCTCGGTTGCTGGGAGTTATGAAAAATGCCCTGAAATGCGAGCATTGATAATGACGAGAGTGGGCTTTACCTCTCCGCATTTGTTATTGCATTTTGAGATAAATTAAACTAAAAGGTAATGTCACATAAGAATTTGCCTCTCTCTCTCCCTTTTACAAGTGCTTTCTTACAGTCGCAAACCAAAAATCAGATACCATTTGACAGTGATTTTTAAAAGAAAAATGATGAGAAAGGAAGGGAAAGATAAAGATGCAGTTTAGTGTAAACTTAAAAATGATAATGATTTGTCTTCATAATATTAAGATCAACTCTGGGAATATTGGAGACGGTGATATAAATAAATTTAATTTTTGCACTATACATATCTCTGTTGTTTTCAAGGAACATGTTAGTCTATATTTTATCATAACGCTGTTGCATATGAGCTACAATGCTATTGGGAAGACCATTCAAGGACTATTCCTACAAGAAAAAACGTTTCTTATAGCATAAAAGCGTATAAAAAGCTATTTTTTGTGATTTTAATCCATCACAGTTTTCCAAACAAATAGGTACTTGTCTTCTATTGGGCTGCTTGTAGGACAGCTATGTATATGCTGTAGTGAACCGATGTAAAAAAGCTCTTCTGAGATTGCATCGTAGCTTAAGATAATGATCCGTGCCAAGTTTTGTGAAGATATCTCGATAAATGGAAAGGTTTTCTGTACAAGTCTTTGATTCAGAATCGTTCAGTTTGTTTTGCAGCTGTATTCTATAGTGGTCTGGTATCGGCGGTTCCGACAAATCAGCAGCTCCTTGGAAGAAAAGGATGTATACAAAATTTCAGATCGTTGCCTCAAAAAATGAGGAATCATTTATACATTTGTACATACATAAGTATAATATATGGTCTTCGTGAGCAATTTACTATGTTGGATACTGTTCAGGGTATACTTAGTATTTATTTAAGCGGTTACATAATTTTTCTGGGGTTCCTTTTTCAACAATTTTTTTCTCATATAAAAAATTATTATTTTTTTTTATTTTTTATTGTTACAACATACTCTAAGAGCAAAAAAATTCTGAAATTTTTGAAAATAAAATTCCCGGTGACCCTTAGGAAAAAAGATTTACGCACGCGTTGGCATTAAGCCCCAGAACTTGGACGAAGAAAAAAAAAATTTTTATAAAGGCAGTTTTTTTCCTAAATGTCATCGAAAAAAATCCCTCGTCCAAGCCTTTAAGAATTATATCTCAAAGACCTGTGTAAAATATCATGAAGATCGCTGAATAGTGCTTGAGAAATCTTGCCAGCCGACTTCAAAAACACAATTTCAAGAGCGCACAAGTTTACAAGGCTTTATCTCCGAGACCATTCACGGAATAACTGGAAAATTTAGGACAATATGCTAGAGGTGTTGTAGAATTTAATAAGACGGTAAAAACATATATTTTTGGATCCCGTAAACACATGTAACCCTTAAAATCTACCTGTCACAACTGTCGAATATAAAATTGTATTTATATTTTATTTATTTTCAAACTGGTTTAATGATATAGTTTTTATGCGTGCTCTTATTTCCGCTCGCTCACACCCTCGCTCCAAAACATGCGGCGTCCCTAGCTTTTGCTCATTATTTTAACCTCTCACACTCTCTCGAAAACACATGCTCTCATTCCCTCACGTAGGCGCACCGACACTGCCAAAAGCGCGGCGAATTCAACTGCACCAAAGCATAGACATTTTTGCACATAAAAATGCTTTGCTTGAGATACTTTTTGTTGCGATTTGCGTTTGTAACGAAGATTAATTGAGTAGCATTCAAAATACGCGTATTTCTGAAGTATTGCAAAAACAAATTTTAGCAATTATGAAATTTATTGCGCTTGCCGCTCGGGCGTTCACCTACAAACAGCCAAGTTTACATACAAACACACACACACACATGGGCACACGCGACTGCTCGTAATTAGCATTGCATAGACATGCAACGCCCCCCTCTTCCTCCTCTTCAGCCTGAGCGCGGCTTCATCAGCAAGCCAACCAGGTGGTGCTGATGCCACACACTTGCCTCGCACATCAGCTGCTCCTAACATGACACTGGTGTTGCTGATGATGATGATGTTGGCGCCGATGATGATGACGGTGGCGAATTGAAATGTCTGCAACATCGAGCGCTGCAACTCAGTCGCTCCGCAGACGGCAAAGCATAAGCTTACGTTTCGTGTACGTACGGTGAGAATTAAGACACAAAGTGCATCCCGCTTAATGGTTATACCATAAAAACATCAGAAAAAACATAAACACACCCACACACACACATACAATCGTAAGCAAATTGAAAACAAAAGCATTGCAATGTGTTTCGGTATAAAGTGGTGACGAAAATCAATTGAAAAGACAAGCCAATAAAAAAATGCCTTCAAACAAAAGCGCAAACTTGCCAACACGCACACACTGGCAGACATGTACATGTTTGCGCGTGTGCGTCATTTGCATACCGGCCTGGAGCTGGGCGTCTAGTGAAAAGTGCGGCGTGTAGGGCAATGTTTGCGAAATACTTAAAAGAAATACGTTAGCTACCACGGTGGGATCGGATAGTGAAAAACCAACAACAATAACAAAAACAGCAAAAATAAATAAATAAAGCATTCAACTCGCCAGCAGCTAAGCTGTGTATGCCGGACGAAAAGCAAAGCAGCAAAACATTTGCAGACGCGATTCTAGCGAAACGCGGCGGAAAGAGAAAATCGCACTTCAGCGAAAACACAAAACGAGCATCGAGTGAATAGCGTAAGTAATGCAATGGGTAATAGGAGGTCAAAACAAATATTAATGTAAAATTGTGTAAGAAAATAATAATTCAGTGTAATTTTAATAAAAATAGTTTCAAGAAGTGTCGGTTGTATGTACACACATACATGATTATGTACATCATCTTGAGTTCTTGGAAAATATTTATGTTGTGTGTACAGAAGTTCAACGAAACTGTGCAGGAAGTGTCAACGAAAATATGTAAGTCGTCTTCATGAAGGCAGTAGGGCGTTTCAAATGCTTTCGATCGCATATATTCGCTCACTTATTCAATAACAATATTTAACCGTTACTGGCTTTTATGGGTATAATTGGATATATTTTTCGTGGAAACGAAATTGATATAAGTTTTCATTCAAAAAATTTGAAAAGGAAAACGAAAAACAAAAAACAATAACGAAATTTTTCTTTTGAACAATTTTTCAAGTATATCCGTTTTTGTAAGCTTTTCTTTCGTAAAGATTTAGTGTCATACTTGAATAATCAACTAAGCATTGTGGACCTAGAGCCATTTATCATTAAAGCATTACAAGAAAAACCGCTTCACAGTCTAATAAGATTCAATTTAGCCTCAAGATGCAAGTATTTTATGAGGGGTTGCTTCAGAGATTTTAGGAAACCAAGAGATGTGAAAATACTTTACCAATTTTTGAAGACTGAAGTATGAAAACTTGTAACCAATTCTCAAATAGTTCAAGAAAACGATGAAGCAAAGTTTAAAAACAATTGAAAATACTTCTTCTTATTATAAAGTTACTCTTTAGAGCTAAAAAGTTAAGTTTTGATTGTATAAAATGCATCCAACGGGTAACTACACACCGAAACCAGCATAACCTAACTTTACCTAAACCTAAATATTGCGTCAAAAAGTTATATTGAACCAATGTTCAGCTCAAAGACTCAGCGAACTTGAAAACTTATGTATTGAATTCAAGTATATTTTTTTTTCCAAAATGAAACCAGCTCTTAGCCAATTCTTGCACTAATACAAGTATTTTCATCTAGACCAGAAATTTACACACACCAAGACATCCATATTTGTAATTTAACTAGCCATGATCTCTGGAGTAACAGTACCCTCAAGATTTAAATGACTGCAAGCCCTCTTACTCCAAAACCAGTAAATAAGTACAGCATTTGAACATCAAGAAAATTGCCTCAAAAATCATAAAGTTAGTTACGTCATAACACGATTCACCAGCATCAACGCAATCGGCAAGCAGAGCAGCAGCGTGTGTGCGTGACGTACTCGTAAATGAAACAGCAACAACAAAACTGGTTTGGAAAACATAAACAAAACGACCAGCAAATTTTCAAAGGAAACGAAAAAGCTAGCGACCATCGCCACCACCGAACTATCAAGTGGATGTGCAGCTATAGGTCCGCGAATACACACAATTGTGTACACCCTACAAGAAATAAGAGCATCAGCTGATAATTCTAATGAGAAGCAATTCTGCTAAAACTGCGAAACATATGGTTATGCTCATTTAGGTTCGAAAGTGGATATTTACAGGTGAATAACGGCTCCCTAATATCTTTTCTACACTCCGAGACCCTCAGATTTATTTTCATTTTAAATAAGTACTTCTGTTTACAAGTACGCTTTAATAACTTACGAAAAAGCCGATATTACCTATATCCCTCTTTTCAAAGTCTACTTCTTCCCACATACAGAAACTTTGTCATAACTGTTCCACTCTATAATGATCGGTCTCCAAACCAATCAAAAACTTTCTGAATGACTCCATGTCTCCGATCGTAAATAAAATTGGCAAATTCTCAAATAACTTACGGCAAGTTTAGACCAGTATTTAAGAATCTATATACTAGTTGGACACTATGACAAGGTTCTAATGAGAACTACAGCTTTCCCCTCGAACTAATTGCGGCAAAGCCGACAAAAAAACGAGACTAATAAAGTTCTTAGAAGATTTGGAAGAAACTTAAATAGGCGCAAGCGGAAATTGCGGAAAAGTGATGGCTGTGAAAAAAGTGAGAGTTAAGAATATGACAAAGAGAAAAACAATAAAACCAAAGCCGAATTTAAAAGTTTATATTTTCTTTTAAGATTATTAAATAAATCATTACAACGCGCTGAAATGTGTGAGTATTTATTATGGAAATCAAATCAGCTGGAGCAGGAGAGACACAGAGAGTGGTGAATAGTTGAGTGAGAGGAAACAAGAACAGCAAAAGAGCAGGAAATAAAAATTTAACGGAAATAATGACGAAATAAATGCGGTAAAAGTGGCAACAACCACAACTCAATAGACGAGGAAGTGTGAACTAACAATTCGCAGAGACAAAGGCAAAAACAAAAACAATACTAACAAAGTGAGCTAAAAGTGCAACCAAAACACAATTCGCTCAGTTGAAAGAGAGATTTTAAGCGGCGAACACAAAGTGAGAGCGTCAAGCGAGTGCAGAAAAAAGCGAATAAAAACAAAATTGTCAAGAAAAAGTTGTCAACGAGGCAAATAAACGAACACGACCAGCAGACGACGACGGCGACAATCAACCACCGACAACCACCAGCGCATAAGCAACAACGCCAATCGCACGAACAACAACAACAACCAAAACGACAATATCAAAACCATAACAGCAACAATAACAACAACACAACTAGTAACCACAACGACAGTCTGCGTCTGTGCTGTTGCTCACCAGCACTCATCATCATTATCAACGACAGAGCCACTGAGCCACAGCGCTACGGAGCAACACAATGAGCCGCCATCAAAGAGGCTAGCTATGTAGTTCGGTTGGTTAGTCGCTTGACCGTTTCACCGAGGTGGTTGCTTGGCTCAGTCGCTGAATGCCCGTCAGGCGCGTCGGTTGTGAATTCTCGTGCGCCATTCACATTGTGTATGCCATTAACGAAATACGACGTGCGAATAAGAGCAATTATAATATAACACTACTATACAACTACAGCCAGAGCTTTTGCCATTCACGTACATACGTGCAAAACGCTCCCAACGCAAAGTGTATGTGATAAGATTAAGGCAAACAAATCAAGAAAGCACCAACAAAAATCGAAAGAGGTAAAAATAAATAATAAATCTGACATTTTCGTGGCGGCTAATGTCTCGTCTGCGTCTACGTCTACAAGCGTTGTCTGGTGTGTGGTGCGTCGTACACTTGGGCTATTTTCGTTAGCTTAAAATACTTGTGCACCGACGTACGAATAGTTTTGTGCGATAATTTTTAATTTTTTTCGACCGAATTTTCGTATTTCATTCCGCTCTTGTGTTTTTTCGGCTTTGTTTCTCGCCTTTTAACGTCGACGAGACGACGCAAACAACGTCTGTATTGAAGAATTATATACAAAAACAACAACAAATTAGATAAATATGAGTGGCATGAAATAAATATCAGAAATTCCTTTGGTTTTTCGCGTTATTATTATTCACGGGCGTGTGTGTGCGCGTGTTTGCAGAATAACTTTACGTAATTGCGATGCGACTAGACAGCGTCAATAAGAGCAACAAAAACAAATAAGTATAAAATAATTAAAATATCAACAGTAAGTAGTCGCAGGCATTGGCGCAAAGCGGTGAAGGCTGACCAGATTGCATCGAAATTGAATGAATTGTTGTGATTGAAGCGCAATAACAATAAAATAATAGAGCCAGCGCCACACAGCTGTGGATTCTACTCGCTAAAAAAAGAATGCGCAAATCGCAAAAGTAGGAGATTAATTGTCTGGCAGACTGAGGCGTAAACAATATGCACAACAAGTGTTAAAACGTGTCAATAAACGCTCGCTTCTTAAGTAAGGAAAACGCGAAATCTGATTTTCATGCAAAAACAACTACAAAATAAACGTAAAAAATAGCGAAAAATTTTAATTATAGCAAATCCACTAAAATAATGAAAAAATTATGCAAAAGTATGTAAGTCAACGCATGACCAAGCAAACTCCGCAAACAAAAAACATAAAGCATAAAATTAGATAAGTAGTGTATCTGTCTGCGTTCCTGTTAATCAATCATTCCTAAGCTACAACAGAATTAAAATAAATAATATACTATATAGATGAAACACAACAACAATAAAAAAGTAAGCACACACTCGCCGGTGCACACAAGCAACAAGTTTCCAAGAAATCGTTAAAAATAAATGCATGTAGATAACACAGGCAGAAACTACACGCCAGCCTGCACGCAAACATACACAAACTCACATTTGTGCAAGCGCTGAAAAATTACAAAAAATTTCAAAACATATAGAATCATTACTAATAAGCGAACACATTAAAGAAGATATCTCTAAAAATATGCCTGTCGTTCAATATTTATAGATCAACGCACAGCAGCAATAACAACAAAAACAACATACAAAACCTCTAAACAGCAAACGACACTGGAAAAGCATCAAAAAACAATTTCTAAATTAAAAGAAATTATATTATATTACATATTTCGCTTAAAAACGCTAAGAAGCTAGTCTAATTGCCCGCTAGACTAAACAAAAATTATTAATCATTTAATTTTATAAAAAAATGCGCAGTTCGATTTTTTTTTTTAGTTTAATAAAATAAATAATTAAAGCTGCAAATGTGTTTTAGTCGAGCGAAAGTAAAGCGTTAAGTGGAAATTTTCAAGTACATACCTTTTTTGTTTTATAAAATAATAAAAAAAAAAAAAAAAGTAATTTACACACACACAAACACACGTTTTTGGATGTCAGTGTGTGCGCGCGCCTAACGTTGCTCGCAAAGTTATTAGAATTATCAATAGAAAACCAAACAAACAACAAAAATAATTAAATGACACGCCACAGCAGCAGTCAACGAAAATAAGCAACAAGCAGTAAGTCTCACAATATTTGTTTTTGTTGTATAATTTCATCTTTCTTTCTATAATCAATACAAATAAGTCAAAAGATTTTATTTGTTTAATCTGTATTTTTTTTTTTTAGTAAACGATTCTGTAGTTATGTTTTCGAAAAGATTTAGAACTAAAAATACCTCAAATTTTTGAATTTTATAAAAGTACGAGTATGCGAGGTTTTCCTCTCAATAACCTTATCTGGGGTAGTCGAAAAAGTCTTTTCGTATTTTGTCAATACAAGTCGTAATATTTGTAGCGATATAGGCGTTACATGCTCTTCTTTTCTAGTTGAATTTTGTAGAACATTTTTTATTTTGTAGCTTTTCCAAAGTTATTTAAATACATTTTTTATAATATTTTCTGTTTGCATTTAATTTTGATTTCTATTGAATTTGATTTCAAAAATTCTAATATCTAAATAATTCACCTGCGGTTAATCAAATCACCCACTCATGCATTTTATCAAATATTTATTAAATTAAATTTACCAAATATTTTTCTAATTCATTTGTTTGTCCCTGTAAAATTGGTTACAACTCTGTGTTAGTGTAAAAATATAAAGCAAAGTAATTGCACAAGTCATTATCTCATAGATCTCGATTGTTGTCTAAAACTGGAAATGCCATTCATTATTTAATAAAATGAGTACTCATGTATATACTGAGAAAAAACTGCGCAGAAGAGATATTCTTATCAATACTTGTGATTATAATGACATTTCACAGATTCACCAAGGGTTTTTCGGCAGCACATTCTTAGTAATGGAGCTCCCATGTGATCTTACAACTAAGGCATAAACCACTCACCACTAAGCGATTATCTAAAGAATACTTGCTAATAAGAAACATAAGATAAATAATACGGTATTTCCAAAATAGTTCATCAAAAATCTCTGGAAATACCAATGACCAATAAATTAGAGCAACAGTTCAAGAGCTAAGTTGTTTGAAAAGCCTTTCGAGGTAAAATATCTAATTTGAGTGTTCTTTTTACACTTTCTACAACCAACTATATACTATTTAAAAACACAGAAATAGCCAAGATCCATTATGGTAACAATGGTTCCTGCAAAAGCTCTCTTTCTGTGAGGTATTTCTATCAAAATTAAATATTTTCGTTTTTAGTGCAATTTAAACTCAATTTTTCTATTGTATAGAACATTTTATGAAATTATATATTCTCTACTTTGATCCAATACATTTTACCAACTTTAGGCTAAGAGATTGATTCCACTCTCATAAAATATTTGATCCTTACCGGCAAAAAAATGGTACAAGTGGTTTTTGATGTCCTGATTGGAGGTGAAATCCATTCAAAAAAGGTTGGCCTCTTCTGTTTAACTGCATCACTTAAACGCGATTGTCGCTCGAAAGCTCAAATGAGCGATCCCTTTGAAAACCAACCAAAAAGAAAATTTAATTTTATTTTGGTGATTATCGACGTTCGTGATTTGACCATTTTTAAACCATGGTCTCTTGCGCTTTAAATTCTTGTAAATAACCCTGTTTTCCTCGTTAGTAACAATGCGTTTCAAAATAGATCAGTTCTTTGACGTTTGGTAAGCCAATCACAGTCATTATTGCGACGAAGCAATCCAATCTCTAGAGTAGTTATTCCAATATTTGCATCAACCAATGACTTTATTTTATTCACATCGACTTCAAGAGCCATTCCAGAACATGGTGCATCCTCAATTTGTAAACCACTTTTGGCATTCGCGTTCGGTCAACAAATCTCTTCCATACGCATCCCATAATTTTCGATTTGCTGGAACCGCATTTTTACCCTTTTGATAGTAAAACAGTAAAATATGCCGAAAATGCTCGATTTTCGATATTTAAACTTCGGTAAGGCACCAAAGAAACCTTTTCCAAAAATTTTAATAAAACGTTGATCAAACAAGCATACTATATCAGCTGTTCAAATATATAACTGTAAATCAGTTCAGTGTGACGTTCCAGGGCAACAATAATCACGTATGTATGTATATAAATTAAATATTGGCTATCTTATTGATATTGATATTAAGATATATTTCCCTGATCATTGGCACGAATGTCTTCATGGGCGCAACTATTATGTTCGCTACAAATTTTCTCACTTTAATGTTCCATTTGTTGTTTCTCTTTCACATATAACCTCAAAAAAGTGACTCAAAAATCGAGCGGTGTCTCGAAAGTTAGTAACCTGTCTGCATACATAATACCCGAGTAATAAACATATATTTAGTTATAAATATGATATGGTCATAATCATCTACACCACAAAATACAAACACTTGTATATTTAGCATATTCACGTACCAATTTGGTCAGCGCTTCGAGGTCCACTGTCTGGCTCTTATAATTCGATGAATCCCACAATAAAAAAGCCGCTAATTAATTCAGATTTGTTTTGGAATAAGTTTTGAAGCAATGCACAGACGTTTTTCGACTGCGAAATAACCAAATTTGTCTGAGCTATGCCAGACGGTCCAAGACCAAAATGTAAAGCAAGTTATTTTTGACACTTACTTAGCATGCACATGTATTTGGAGAGCTTCAGCCAGTCCACGCATACAAGCATATAGACACCTACTTGACTTTAGTACCTTGTGATTAAGCAAAAGTTTATTTTTAGTTCTGAATTTGCACACACAGAGCAAACATATGAAGAACTCGACGTCCATGAGCCGTCGTCATGTGAACCCGCTCTCAAGTGAACCTCTTTCTTGTATTAGCAAAGATCGGACTATCGCTGGCAAAATGTGATGACGCCAAAGATGGTTGTTGTGTGCGTGTAGATAACTGAAAGGTTTGGGCATACGCGTAGCACAATGAGTTTTATCAAAAATATATAAATGTATATGTTATTTTTTGATATAACATTTACAAATATATATGTACATATCTATATTTCCTTGATATATGTACATATTATTTATTTTTATTTTTTTGTGCGTTTTTGTGTACACAGCATTTTTCTAGCAAAATATCCAACTATCCAGCGTCCAACAAGCAACTGCGAAATCGCAATGTTCGCTTTCAACACTTTTTGACTTTTGCGCACGCTTCGAGAACTTGGTAAGACATAATTACCGCACACGCTTGCCGCGCGTGATTCAAGTCAGAGTTAAACGAAAGCATTAGAAAAATTGGAGAAGAAAAACGTAGGCCATGAACGCGTTTTATTTACACAAGTATATTATATTCTCTATCTGTTATAAACCAGTGAATTTGACAAAATACTGCCTAGTGCTGAAAAACTGTGAATGAATCGAACTGCCAGCCGAAAAGTTGTGTCAAGCGAAAAGTAAGAAAGTCTATTCGGAATATTACAATGTATTACATTTTTTATAAAATTTTGAACTTACTTAAATAAATGTTTTTAATTTTTTTTAATATACATAAATTAAAGGTTTAATAATTTTTTAATTTTTTTGCAAATTATTAAATTATATTTTTACCTCGTCTTCATAAGGATTACAGAACAAAATTTTGACATTTAAAAGAAAAAACCTTCAAAAAAATATGAAGTATACAGAAAATTTCTATTTACCGTTTTAAAAAACGTTTACTTTCGTCGGACCGAAGCTATAATACCCTTCACATACACAAAATGTGCTTTACAAGAACTTGATACCGATCGTTCAGTTTGTATGGCAACTATATGAACATACAAATAAATGTCAATAGAAGAAATAACGAATTTAAGGCTGTTTTCTCATATAGGTTAACAGCATCTGTCAGTTCTAGTTAAAATAATGGTTCTTTACTGAAAGAAGGAATCTTGGTTAGGTTTACCAGAACTTAATTGACAAATGGCTGCTATCCAGACATGGAGAAATTGCCCTTAAGATTTGGTATTTTACTGAAAATTATAATTACAGTTGAACTTTCCTTACCCGAATCACCATAATCCAAGAGAAAGCTTCAAGTTATGGCAGGAAAATTTTATGCAATTTGACTTCATTGCTAATTCAATAGTTCGAGTTGTGGAGAACTTCGAGTTATAGAAATTTGAGTTATGGAAGTTCAACTGTATTATATTTTTTTTTTGGGATTGTGGCATGCATACGTATGTTCAGGAATATATACAGTGAAATCTCCCATAAGCAGACACGAACCAGGTTTTCTGTCCACTTATTAGAGTTGTCCTCTTAATGGATTGTACTTAATAAATATCAACCGTCCGGTGAATGAGTTAATGATGTCCGCTTAATAGAGCATTTCCTCTTTTGACTACCCTATCTTCTAAGTTGCTTCAAAATAGACATAGTGTGCTAAATTTTGTTAAAGTGGGTTCAGTAGTTTAAGACTTCATCGCGGACAAAGCTTTTAAAATCTCCCTTCTAGAAGTTGCAAACATCGTGGCAAACTTAATATACACTTTTAAAATTTAAAACTTTATTTACAATTACTGAAGGTATCAGCAAAGTAATTATGCGTCAACTTTGCTAAAAGAAAACTCCACATTTCACTTTTGAATTTTTCTTGCAGCACAGTTATCGCAACAAACAGCTATGCAACTGCAACACAGCAACATTAAAATGAATGCATGTATGGTTGGCTATGTGTTTTCAAAAATATTATACCGCAGGCCGATTTAAATAATCTGGCTTAGTTAACTGTTTGTCGCATTGCAGCAAAGCGTTTGTTGCTATAACGGCAACAACGAAAGGTTAGCAGCGAATGCAAGTGTCTGGCAAATTTATAGCATTTGTGGCAAGCTTTGACCGTTATACAAGGTCAGTTTCATAGACACTTTTGCAATGTTTAGACAAACGGCCGCAGAGAGAGAGAGAGAGGGAGAGTGGAGAACTGAGAGATATTGTATGTATGCTTAAGCTTGGATTGTTGAAGAATTTCTCTAATATCAAAAGCTAGAAGATTTTGACTTTCGTATATAAATTATTTAACTGATTTATGTATTATATTATGTGAGTACAGTATAGTCTCAAAATTATTAAATTTGAAATTAGCGAAACTTTTATTCGTATTACATCGTCAAAATAGTTTCGCTTTCTAAAAAATTAATATTAACGAAGATCAAACAGTTATTTTCTATATAACAACGCTCCTCTTGCTTAATTACATATACATATGTACATAAACATAAAAATATATACATATCCACTGTTGGCGGTTTCATTGTTATCCTATTTCGCTTTACTCCACGCCTAGTCTTCGTTACGCAACGCAGGCTTACAAAAAGGGGGCACAAACAGTCAGTCAGTCAGTCGTCCAAGCGACAAGCAAAAAAGTTAGCGACGCGCTGGCAAGCCTCTGGGCTCCATATTGGTAAGAGAACATGGTAGGAATAGAAAAACAAACTAAGCATGTAGGAGCGTGTACTCCATTACGCATGAGTTCATTGAACGTAAATAATTTGCTTACCTACATACAGCCGTATATATGTATATACATACATATGTGCAGAAATATATACCGATAGAAGCATATAAACCTTAGCTTCGTACTTAGCATACATTTATGTATGTGTGTATTGTATTTATGGATGCATGTGTATGTGTGTTGGAAGCAAAAAAGTGCAAAAAACACATAATAGTCAACAAAAGAAAGCAAGCAAGAAGAAGCATTTTCATGCGATTTTTTCCAACAACAGCAGCTCAGAAGGCAGGGCCTGTATAAATCACTAATATGTGTGCGTGTGTGCAAAAAAATATGTATTTGCGTACATAAAACTATGCGTGGTCGAATAGCCGCTTCCCTGTACGCACACACACACACACACACACACACACACACACATACACACACACAGAAATACAAGGGAGTGGTAAAAAAATTTATATATGTATGTATGTACGTATATATGCACGAACGGCAGTACACCTGTCCCGCCAATGAACTTTTTCCACAAGCACATAAATATGTATTCTTACATACATGCATAGAAATGCATAGTTGTTGTGCGTGCCTATTTCCCTTACGACAAAATGCTTTTATGTGATAGAATACGGAATAGTTTTTCAAAAGCTAATAAATGCGCCGTAAGTGAACACAAACACACACATATTTTCATAAGTACGATTTAGCTGTTGGCAATAGAGTTACGGCGCAAAAACACACCATCCATTATATGCATATGAATGCATAGAACAGCTTCGCTTCGCTCCTGTGTACTGTGCAATGTTATGCTTTACTTTGGACATTCTGACCGAACTTTGTACTCCCGCCGGTTATGTATGTATATATGTATACGCATTTGTATACATATACATTTGTATAGCGCACGCATGCAACGTAACGCAAATTGCGAATATTTGTTTGTATGTATATCTTTTTTTCCACTTATGTGTGCTGGTGTGTGTATTTAAGCCCTATATGGGGCCATAAAAAATATTATTTATTTCGTTTCTTGTTTTTATTTTCGCTTTCTTTTTACTGTCAAACGGTCAAACACCTGCGTGTGAAGAGACTTGCTTGCATTTAAGCGCTTATAACGAATAAATGAGCTTACATGACTCAGTAAATGTACATATTGAATGAAAGAGAGAGATTTAAATTAACTGCTTTATTAAATTAAAAACAAAAATTATGAAAATTAAAATTTAAATTAATCAAATTTGAGATTTTTGAGAAAATGTAATAATAATCAATTTAATCACATATTTCTAAAAGGAAATAAATTTTAAAGTTACTGTAATTAATATTAAAAAATTA